>NC_073691.1:186570578-186737447 GCF_029784155.1 Uranotaenia lowii
TCAGCTTTTTAAAGTTGATTTAGTATGGGGACCCCCCTTCCATAAAAAGTGAGATTCTTGAACCTATTATACAAACCATCTCTGACCGAAAAAACCCGCGGATACCGAATTTTACTTCATTTCGACCAACCGTTTATACGTGATGTTATTACAAAGAAAACGCTTCCATTTTTATATATAAGATTTTTTGTACTCAAAAATGTATGGAAGCCCCCTTTCCCCTTTATATCTGTCCGCTGAAAAAAGGTGGGGCTTCAATTTATAATAGAAACATTTCTCGTATCCAAACATGCCAAACATGGTTCAAATTTACTCGATCAGATCTCCAGTTATACTGAAAATTGTAAGGGAGACCTCTCCCTCCCCCTTTTCATTTTTGAAGGATTAAGGGATATTCAAAGAAGCATTTCTCGTACCCAAATATCGTTTCATGCCAAATTTGGTTCCATTTGCTGTTTTAGTTCTTGAGTTATGCAATTTCTGAGTCTACAGGGAACAGACAGAAAGACAGACAGACAGACAGACAGACAGACAGACAGAAATTCATTTATATATATATAGATTGGTACTGCTATAACGAAAACTAAATAGTCATGTTATTTCTAAAAACCGTTCGAATTTGACACATGTGCCAAAATCGGATGTCATTGTATTGTAAAATTTTTCCTGTTTGTCATTTTTAATTAAATATTTAAGTTGCCATATTTTCATCACATTTGTCGTATTTTCCATTTTGTCAAAGTTTTTATTTCGAGTTTTGTCATTATTGTAAATATTTTGTCATTTTTTGACAATTTTTTCATAGCTTTGTAAGATTTTTTTTCATTTAATTATCAAATTCTTGCCATCTGTTGTGTTTTTTTAATCTTTTTGTCATCATAATTTTTCATTTCATTGACAAACTAGCTGATCCGGTGAACTTTGCTACCCCTTCCATGGAAAAAATAACGTTCGTTAAAATTATTTTAACTGAAATAAACTTCACACCAAGTTTAACGTTGATCAGTTCAATAGTTTCCGAAAATTGTTCGAACTATGTAAAATTTTTGATTCGGAAGGGTTTAGAATTATTATAAAAACCATTCCCGGTCTTGGAGACGACTACAACAAAAAATTATACGTTTATTGCCTCAGTAGTTTACAAAAATTGTTCGAATTGTGTCATATTTTGATTGGTTTTGTATGGGAGCTCTTCCCCCTTAACGATAAGTTAGGGCAAAGCTTGATTTAGTTCGGTTCAGTGCAACACTGAGCGAGTGGTAAAAAAAAAATTAGGTATTAGTACACCCATAAAAGAGGTTGCAAAAATCCTATGCCTATTTAGCAAATCTCTGTGCCAAAAATGCGATGAAAAGTATACTGTACCGAAGATGATATGATTGGAAAAGCATTAAGACTAGAGCCCCAAGTAAAATTATATGCATGACCCCACTACATTCAAGCGAAACAAAAAAACAAGCTATGGGGTTTTCATCCTTATGGTTAATTCATCCCAAAAAAGATTTAGTGAAAATCTAACTAACTGTAACATCTCATCTCGGCTTGCCAGTACGATATCTTACCCAGTGCACCATCAGAGTCGGTTAAAAAACAAAAGTTTATTGTCATATTCCTTCTGCTACCGCCGATTACCAAAAAACGCGCTGCATTAGCCGTCTGCCGTTTGACCAGTGTTTTTTTAAATCTTTTTAGTCTATAAACTGTTTTCAATTGCCGGCCGGTTCACATACACACATACAGTTAATCTTGGCTGGTTGGTTTTTGTCGTCGGTTGGAAACAAAGATTTTTTTCTGATGCCGGTTTACATACACACAGTGCTAGCTACATCGTCCGACAATATCTTTGCTGGCTGATTGTTTCCATCCTGCTTTGTCTTGTGATAGGATATGGGATTATTTTATTTGGGTTCTTTCAGACATATGCAATGTGGTTGTGCTGGGAGGACAATGCAAGTTCTTAGAAAGCTTGCTAATGCCGGTTTGGCATGGAATCTTATACCGCTAATTCAACCTCCAAGGAAGTTCATTATTGGTGTAGAATCTGATTTGTGGGTGTATATAATAACTTTTTATACCAAAGGTTGGATTTAATTTTTGTTTTTTATTAGCCTCCATCCTGAGAAATTATGGAGTGTTAAGGATTCATATTAATGCAACCAAACAAGTTTCAAATTCTATCAATAGTTTACAAAGTTCTGTACCTCCATGAGGATTGATTGTACTGTGAACATTATTTTCAAAACTGTTTGTTCCGATCTACTTCTAGCTGCTGAGACAGAATTTTCCGATTTGGCATGTGTCATAAATTCTTGGCTCTGCCATTGAAGTGAATCGAATTCCCCAACTGCACTTCTAGCAGCAGCAGCAGAACGCTGTTGTTGATGCACTTAGTGAATGTGAGTTAGGATCGAAAAAAAATGAAAATTGTGTTCCTTATACGCCCGCCATGCCCCAGGCCAGAAGTTTGTTGGTACCTCGCAGGCAATTCAACACATTCAGCAGCTATTCAACAAAACAGCTCAATCATCGCCAATGTATTAGGCTGGCGGCGGCGGCTGGCGAGAATTGCAAGTCACTTTTATCAATATATCGACGAACTCGCGCGACTGCTGCTGACGACTTTGCGCAGACTCCATCCAGAGTGCAGCAGGTTAGTTGGTTTCACCCACCCAGAGTCGAACCCGTGCCACCTGGGACCGTCTCCGTTACCGTGACAAGGCGTATAGTAGTCAGTTGATCGATCTGTTCCGTGAACCAACTAATAGACATAGACCATGAAGGACGAGGTAGGATAGGATAGGTGATGTTGATGATGATGATGATGATGCAGCTGGCGATCGGTAATTGCAAAATAAGTACAGGCTTCGAGAGGTAATGAAAATAGATAAGTATGTCAAGGTGACCGTGACTGCATCGGAGTTGCATTTCATGAACTTGACTATTTCCCACTACGGTTGATGTAATCCAGACAAATCCTAACGTTACATCGTTTGAAAGCTAATCAGCTCTCATGAAAAAATTCCAAGAAAATTAATCAACAGGAAGAAATGATACTATAAAAAAGCCATAAAACTTAACAAAATGACAAAAATGACAAAAATGACAAAAATGACAAAAATGACAAAAATGACAAGAATGACAAAAATGACAAAAATGACAACAATGACAAAAATGACAAAAATGACAAAAATGACAACAATGACAAAAATGACAAAAATGACAAAAATGACAAAAATGACAAAAATGACAAAAATGACAAAAATGACAAAAATGACAAAAATGACAAAAATGACATAAATGACAAAAATGACAAAAATGACAAAAATGACAAAAATGACAGAAATGACAAAAATGACAAAAATGACAAAAATGACAAAAATGACAAAAATGACAAAAATGACAAAAATGACAAAAATGACAAAAATGACAAAAATGACAAAAATGACAAAAATGACAAAAATGACAAAAATGACAAAAATGACAAAAATGACAAAAATGACAAAAATGACAAAAATGACAAAAATGACAAAAATGACAAAAATGACAAAAATGACAAAAATGACAAAAATGACAAAAATGACAAAAATGACAAAAATGACAAAAATGACAAAAATGACAAAAATGACAAAAATGACAAAAATGACAAAAATGACAAAAATGACAAAAATGACAAAAATGACAAAAATGACAAAAATGACAAAAATGACAAAAATGACAAAAATGACAAAAATGACAAAAATGACAAAAATGACAAAAATGACAAAAATGACAAAAATGACAAAAATGACAAAAATGACAAAAGTGACAAAAATGACAAAAATGACAAAAATGACAAAAATGACAAAAATGACAAAAATGACAAAAATGACAAAAATGACAAAAATGACAAAAATGACAAAAATGACAAAAATGACAAAAATGACAAAAATGACAAAAATGACAAAAATGACAAAAATGACAAAAATGACAAAAATGACAAAAATGACAAAAATGACAAAAATGACAAAAATGACAAAAATGACAAAAATGACAAAAATGACAAAAATGACAAAAATGACAAAAATGACAAAAATGACAAAAATGACAAAAATGACAAAAATGACAAATATGACAAAAATGACAAATATGACAAAAATGACAAAAATGACAAATATGACAAATATGACAAAAATGACAAAAATGACAAAAATGACAAAAATGACAAAAATGACAAAAAATGACAAAAAATGACAAAAATGACAAAAATGACAAAAATGACAAAAATGACAAAAATGCCAATGTAATGTTGGCCACACTTAGCAAAACAAAGTCATCCATTGATCCTTTCTTGTAAGTGATAGTCGTGTCTGAGTGGATCTCGGAATTAAGATTCGTAAGAAGCTGCCTAAAAATCTGCGCTTCCTAAGCCATTCCATTTTTTTAACCGGAAGGTCAAATCAAAACAAACGCTCAGCAGAATCTTCCTTAAAAAATCTTCACTTCCTAAGCCAAATCCGTATTTTTCCCCCGGAAAGCCAAGTCGAAGTAAACAATCAGCAGCAACAGTCTTGAAAATCGCCGCTTCCTAAGCCAATTTCGTCTTTTTCCACCGGGAGGCCAAATCAAAATAAACGATCATAGCAGCAGCCTTAAAAATTTGCGCTTCCTAAGCCAATCCTTTTTTTCACCGGTCAGATCAAAACAAACCATCAGTAGCAGCCCTCAAAAACTTCCCCTTTTTAGCCATTCCGTTTTTTTTCACCGGAAGGCCAAATCAAAGCATACAATCAGCAGCAACGTCTTAAAAATCTGTGCTTCCTAAGCCAATCTTGTTTTTTTTTTAAAGAAAGGCCAAATCAAAACAATCAGTAGCACCCTTAAAAATCTGCGCTTCCTAAGCCAATTCCGCATTTTACACCGGAAAGCCAAATCAAGGAGAACAATCAGCAGCAACAGTCTTTAAAATCCACGCTTCTTAAGCCAATTCCATCTATTTCATCGGAAGGCCAAATCAATGCAAACAATCTGCAACAACAGCCTTGAAAATCTGCGCTTCCTAAGCCAATCCGTCTTTTTTCACCGGAAGGTCAAATCAAAACAAACAATCCATGCAGCAGCCTCAACAATCTGCGCTTTCGAATCTCCCCGTCTAACCGGAGGAACCAAGGCCAATCAAAGCAAACAATCAGCAGCCAAAGTCTTGAAAATCTGCGCTTCCTAAGCCAGCTTAGTCATTTTCCAACGAAAAGCCAAGTCAAAATAAACAATCAACAGCAACAGTCTTCGCTTCCTAAGCCAATCCCGTCTTTTCATCGGAAGGCCAAATCAAAGCAAATATTCAGTAGAAGCAGGCTTAAAAATCTGTGCTTCCTAAGCCAATCGGTCTTTTTCTACCGGAAGGCCAAACCAAAACAAACAATCAGCTGCAACAGTCTTCGCTTCCCAAGCCAATCCGTCTCTTCCACCGGAAGGTCAAATCAAAACAAACATTCACAGCAGCAACCTGTCTTATTTACCGAAGGAACCAAGGCTAAACCAAAACAATCAATCGGCAATAGAAAAATCTGTGCTTCCTAAGCCAATCTTTCTTTTTTCACCGGAAGGCCAAATCAAAGCAGCAGCCTTAACAATCTGCGCTTTTCCAGCATCTCCGTCTTATTTACCGGAGATGGAACCATTTCTAAACAAGCTGAACATCACCTTTGCAAATCAGTTCTCATCTTACCAACTTCGCCATTGTCGTGATTAACGATTCTAATGAATAACTCAGAGATTCACTCAGACACGTTTATCTCTTACAAGAATAGAACAATGACTGATTTTTTTTTGTTTGTTTTGTCTATTGTTGCTAAAATAACAAACGTTGCCATAGAAATTTATTATAAATTATTTATCTTCAATGTTGCCGAATATAAAATTCATTTCATTTTTTATTTTCTGCGTATCCTTCATCTCTTCTCTACATCAAAATCACGACATAAAGGTCTCCGATATGAATTTATAGAGATGATTATATTGCTCCTCGTTAGTAAGTTAAAGTAAAATGGGATGTTTACATCAATTAAAATTAAAAATGTGTCAGGTTACAAAACGCAGACAAAAATTCAGTTAATTAATCGATCACAAGTAATGCAGCTGGAACCAAGTTCGTTTTTAAATATATGAACATACTTTCGTATATTTGAAGAACAGTCAACTTTTTAATTTAAAAATAGACGCTTTAGAAACTACTAAAGTGTTTAAAATAAAAATCTATATTAGAAAAAAACGTACTTTTGTAGAAAAGACAGGGGCTCACTACGCTCTGGATGCTCGTTATGCTCTTAGCTCCCCTAATTATTGTTTCATTGTTCATTGAGTTTAAAGAAAACTGATTCTACTGTTGATATGCACCATTTTGAAAATTTTCGTTTTTTGTCTTGAAAAACTCCCATCATTCAAAGTTCGAATGTTTCATTTAAATTCAACCAACTGCGAACCGAAGCTGGGCAGAATCCGTCTAGGAAATCTTTGACCGCGCGCGTTGTTGGCAGTACTCTTAACAATTCCCAAGATATGCATCTGCCCGCCCTCCTCGAAGTGAGGTTGGAGTTAGTTGTAGAAGTTCGGGCCAGCCACTTCCCATGTAGCTGCTAGCAGGTGGTCGTATAATGATGGTTGCTTGCGGATCTAACATACTCCACGGTCCACGATCGCAGTGGCAAGTAGGAAAAGGCAGAAGAAACGAAAAACCATGAATTTACTACGGCCGCCACCGGACAGAAACGTTCCTACAAGGAAATCATCTTCGCCAATGAAAGAAACCCAACCTGTCAGATACTTTTCATGTCAATCAAGTAGAGCTTTGTGTGTCATTCAAAAAAAAACAATCCCGTGAGATGGGGAGGGAGATGTGGGGTTTGACGGTTTGAGGGAATGCTGGAATCAGATGTATAGGTATCACACCGGGTTGTTTCTGAAACGAGAATTTTTCGATTATTCATCTTGGCGGTTGTTGTTGTTATTGTTTTTGTTTCTTGAATGGAGTAGAGGAGGGTTTCTGATTGGGGAGTTCTTCTTGGTGGGGGTACGTTTAGTCACTAGATATCCGCCACGACAGGTTTCCGTTTATCACAAACACGCGCTGATATCTTCTGTCACATGTCTGTCAAGTATTGTTTGTTTATTTTTCCGCTGAGTTTTGGAACATTGGAAAATTCTGCGGCATGGACTATATTTGCAACATTCCGCAAAATGTACTGTATACTATCATTTTCTAGCAGTTTGTTTGCACTCGAACGAAAGATCATTTATATTAATTCCAATCTCTTTTTTGTTTGGTTTATTCCAGCGAACGGAACCTACCAGCCCGGGATGGAACCGAAACGGCAACGGACCGCCTACACCCGGCACCAGATCCTGGAGCTGGAGAAGGAGTTCCACTACAATCGGTATCTGACGCGGCGCCGCCGGATAGAGATTGCCCACACACTGGTGCTGTCGGAGCGGCAGATTAAAATATGGTTCCAGAACCGGCGGATGAAGTGGAAGAAAGATAACAAACTGCCCAACACGAAGAACGTGCGGAAGAAGAACGCCAACGGGGGCACGGCCGATCCGGGGGGCAAGGGCACCGGGAAGAAGGGAAATGGAGGTGGGGGAGGTCGCAAGGGACAACAGCAGCAGCAGCAACAATCTGGCGGCTTATCGGCGGCGCAGGCCAAGAAGCATCAGCTCAACCTGCAAAACGAAGTGAGTATCCATGTAGTTGGGAAGTTTTCTTGGCGTTCTTGTAGTTCTCTTGTGTTCGGGCTTTTGTGGGATGGGTGGCCTTTCGAATCGATTGATATCGAGACAAATGGGAAACATCAAAAGAATGGATTGAAATTTTTAATCTCCAAGCAGTTATTAAAGGTTGAACAGTGTAAAGGTGGTCCGAATTCCGAAAATAAATGAACTAACAGCTAACTTTGACATTACTTCTGCTGAACGTTTGAAAATCAATGAACCATTCCACGAAAAGTGTGCACAACAAATTGAAAAATCTTTTACGACATTCGTCTTACAATTTTATACAGACGTGTCCAAAATGACGTGTAGATTTATTCAGTCATATATAAAGAATTTTTTTTAAAATAATATACACTATTCACTATTTAGATTCCACCCCCTAAAATTGATCCATTAGACAAAATAATGAACTGTACAAAATTTCACTAAAATTGGATAACTCAAAGGCAATCTTGAAAAGCTTTGAAGTTGAAAAATTTATGAAAAAATGGTAAAAGTTTCCACCAAAAATCATAAATAATTCTGACTACACTGTATACCATTTGCTAGCTCATTTCAATTAAGGTTTTAAGTCCGAGAATGATTTCTTAGAAGGCAACAAGTCGTTTTGAACTAAGCGCAAAAAGTTATAGTTCCATCAAATCATATTTTTCTATACATTTTGTCTGAGCAATATGTAGGAGAGAGTGGGTCACTTTATTTTTTTGCTTCATAACTCCTTTATTTTAAAAGATAAAAAGAAAAAATCAATGAACAGGTTTTCCACATTTCTAAGGTATCATAAGGATTTTTTATTTTTAAATACATTAATTTCCCGAGTTCTGACTGTTTAAAAAAAATTTTTTTTTTGGATTTTGAAAAACTGTGGGAAAACGTGGGCCACCTAATCCAAATTGACTAGATAACTTGCAAAGTTTATGAGTTGACCCAAAACTTAAATTTCACAATTCATTTAGTTATTTCAAAGCAATTTAAGATAGAGAAACAAAAAAGAGGTTTGTGTATGATCGAATAGTTCCTAAAACCTGGCTCGCGAACGTTTCGGCAAAATTCCTTATAAAGGATTTATGTTCGTCTCTATCGCATAAGAAAAAATGGACAAAAAAATTTTCATGACTCTTAATTTGGCATAAGAAAACTTTACAGATCCCAAGCAACCAAAAGTCACATATTTACTTGAATGAAGGCATTGAAAGTCACATATTGGCTGACAAAGAGAATCAACTGCCTAATTCTCTTTTGTGAACTTTATGTACTCATTAATGAACTTAAAAGTTGCAAAAGTGATCAATATGTACGTTGTATGTGACTTGTTTTGCCCAATTCCCATTAGTGATCTATATGTACTCATTAACGAACTTGAAAGTTGCAAAAGTGATTTATACGTACGTTATACGGGACTTAAGTCACTTAAAGGGCACAAAAGTGCTCAAAACGGGATTTGGTAAGTCACAAAAAGTGCATTGATGTGCTTTCAAAATTAAATCACCACTTCGAGTTTTAGTTTCCGTTAGAATAACATCTAGTCGTGGTCTTGTGGTAGCGTGTTCGATTCTCACCACGAAGGTCGGGGTTCGATCCCCAAGCCGGGCAAGTTTTTTTTCAATAAGAAATTTGGTAATTGAGTGACCATTCTGATGCGATATATGTAGGAAATGTAGGAAAGAAGCAATTGAGCAATTTGTCGAGTTTGGAATCCGACACGTGGCATCATGGCGGCACCATAGAACATAGTTAATAATCAAGAGAAGGTGATATGAACCGAAGCCAAGGGTGCAGTTGAGATAGAGAGAGATTTTTTGCTCATTTTGCGATTTTTTGGAAGCTGAATTAAAAGGCCGCTGGAAGCTGAATAGAAGATCATTAAGACTTGTTTTGGAACTTGAAAGCATCAATAAGAACTTAAATTTTGAGCTGCAGAGAACGTTCTTCATATCAATGATGGGGCTGAGTAAGCGTTTTTGTACCTATTTTATGAGATTTTTTTTTTTTTGCTTGGGTTAATAACGTATTTTAAGTTCTGAATGTGTAAAAAAAACACCAAATTATAGGTGCCTCAAGATACCCCACAAAATGTGGCCCACGATTCTCCACGAATAATGATTTGCAAATTGGTTGCGTTTGTGTGACTTATTGATGTTTCATCAAAAATTACTTTTTCACGTGGAAGAACATGACAAAACTAAGATCGTAAGCGTATGAGCATATTTTTGTTATGAACTTTAGGTCTCCCACAGATACAATTTTGCGGGTGCTTGTTTATACATTTTTCTAGGCTTGTTAAAGAAAAAAAAAACATATGCTACGTACAGAAGTCAACAAAATATAGAAAAACATGTTTACGCAAAGCGACGACGATGACAGTTGGATTGAGATATTTATCTCAACACATAGCTGAGATACTAAGAGTGGCCCACGTTACCCCACTCATAAAGGAGGCAATGGATGTATGGGAAAAAATCGTGGTCGAATTTTACTAACCGACCAAATACATTTTGTATATTGGCCCAAAAAAAATGACCTGTACGAAATTTCAGCTCAATCGAACTTCATTTCAGGGTGCCTCAAGGCGCTCAAATTTTCGATTTTGGACCCTCAAAATCACCAAAGAGGGAATCGATGGTAATCGTATAAATCGAAATTATAATTTTGGCGTCAAACTACTTAAAAATGCATAAAACTTAAAAAAACTATTTTGTCAAAAATTGATTTCATAACTTAAAAAATCACGTAAGGGGGATCAAAGGAAATCGAGAGAATCAAAATTTTAATTTTGATACCAAATGACTTAAAAATGCAAACATCAAGATGTGGTGTTATCTCGAAAAACAAAATTTGCCAAAAATCGACTTTCTGGGACTTAGTCGGTTTAGCCCCCAAAAAGTCGATTTTTGGCCTTACATTTTTTTTTCGAGATAATACCACATTTCATGCATTTTCAAGTCATTTGGCATCAAAACTAAAATTTCGATTTTCTCGATTTCTTTTAGTTCCCTTCTTGTGATTTTTGAAATTTTGTAGCCAATTTTTGAGAGAACAGATGATTTTCGAGGGTCCAAAAACCAAAACTTTGAGCGCCTTGAGGCACCCCTAAGTCAAGTCTGATTGAGCTGAAATTTTGCACAGGTCGGTTTTTTGGGCCAATCTACAAAGTGTATTGCTCATTATTGTGCATCTTCTACATATATAAAAATAATAGTTTTCTGTTCGCTAGAGACTCGAAAACTACTGAACCGATCAATGTGAAATTAGGTATGTAAGAGTTTTTGGAGTTGTACCTGGTTTTTTAAATACTTTCAAACTGCTCCGACTCAAAGGAGCGGGGCCTAAAAATAGTACACAATACGAACAATTTCCGGAAACTACTAAACCGATCAACGTGAAATTTGGTATACAGCCGTTTTCAAGACCGGGAATGGTTTCTATAAGACTTTCAAACCCCAACCAAATCCAAAAAAGAGGGGTCCCATACAAAATTAACAAATATTGTTTGAATGATTTTTGGGAAAAATTGATAAACTTGAGCGTTTTAACATAATGAGATGATTTATTGGATTGTCAAATAAGTTTTTACTAAATTAGCTGCTATAGTTTTTTGATAGACGCTTCTCACTTTAATAAATGAAGACTCTCATCTTATATAAATAGAATTGAATGTCTGTCTTTCTGATCCCTCTAGACTCAGAAACGACTGGACTGCTCAACGTGAAATTTGACATATGACCGTTCCCAGGACCGGGAATGGTTTCTATAATAGTTTTGGAACCCTCAGACTTGAGGAGGGGGAGGGGAGGGTGGCTCCCTTACAAAAATAACATAATATATGACACAATCTTTTTTTTTAAGTGGTTTTAATAAAATTTGTTACACAAACATATTTGAACATTAAAAATGATTCATTATGTTGGATGACATTTTTTGTTACATTTGGGTTAGTAATCATATTAAAAATTCCTTTGTTGGAAAAAAGGGAGCAGAAGGTCCCTTACAAATTTATTGTAAAATTTAAGAGAATTCGAACGATTTTCAAACGATTTTGCTCAAATTTGGGACGTTATGAAGTTTCCAATGTCATGAGATTATTTAAAGAAATATTCAACCGTTTTTGTAAAGGGGGGTTCCTATACAAAATAAACAGAAATATAATAAAATTCGAAAAATATTTGAAAATTTTTTGATAACAATTTATAAATATAAAGGTTTTGACATCATGAGGTGATTTACTGATTTGGCAATCAATTTTTGCTGAAATTGAATGATATATTGTACATACTGAAAGACTCTTCCTTTTTTAATCAATTAGAGTTCTCGTATTAAAAAAATGTAACAAACAATCAACATGAGGCACTACACTAATCGAAAACTTTTTTGAGTGATTTTCATCGATATTGCTATTAAACCAGTTTTGACATAGTTAGATGACTTGTAGTTTTGAAAAACCTCTCCTATTTTTTGAAAAGGGAGGGTCGCATCCCAAACAATTCAATGGCAGAATTTGTTCCTTATATAATTTTTTGCATATAGCATGCATGGTATTTGGGTTCGATAAACATTTCTTTGTTGATTTGTGACCCCTCCCTTCTTTTAAAGAGAGATAGGAAATGGGGAGGTGGGCTCTCATAATTTTTTATGCATAACTTGAGAACAAATCGAGCAAATAAAATCAAATTTTGAATGGGAATGTAAATACATCGAAACGAGAAATGTCTCTTTGATTGTTTATGATGCCACCCCTCATTCTTCTATAGGGGAAATGGAGAAAGAGAAGGGGGCTCTTATGCTTTTTCGCATAGCTTAAAAAACTAATGACGCAAGTAAAGCCAAATGATGCATGTAATGTTATTTAGTTACAAAAATTTTTCTATGGTAATTCTAAACCTGCTTCACGTTTGACGGGAGAGAGGAGGATAATTCCATACAAGTTACACATTCATTTTTGCCTACTAACGAATCAAATAAAGGCAGGTTCAAAGTCAGACAAAGACACCAAGTCAGTTAAGTACCAAATAAATGGAAAAGTTACCTAATAAAATACCAGTGTTCGGCATCGCTAACTGACAAATTAGCGCCGCTAATTAAATCGCTAACTCATAAAAAGTTAGCGACCGCTAATTAAATACGCTAAATGTGCTGAAAAAGTTATCGCTTTAAGCTTAAAGCGCTAATCGCTAATCGCTAATTGTTGACCAACATTATGGTCGGAACAAATATCAAATTCTTTTTAAATCACGCCCTTTCCACTTTGATTTCTAAAACTCCCCAAGGGCGAATAAAAAAAATTTCCTGTATTTAATTTAAAATTAGATAAATTGATCGAGTTTTCATTAAATTTTATGAGCAAAACAAAAACTGTCAAAGAGAGGAATTTTTACAAGTTTGTGTGTTCTACAAATAAAAACAACCAAATATTCGAACAATTACAAGAGCAAAAGAACAAAATATGGAAGATGGGAGCTATATCTCATTTTTCTTATTTCAATTTGTGTTAAAAATTTACTCGATTTAACGGTTTTGTGCAAAGTAGATAAATGCAATTTTGTTGCAAACAATCTTTTGTGCAATTCATTCCATTTTGCTGTTTTTGGCATTATTTTGCATTAACCTCACTTAAAATCTTTAATCTATTTACTCCTTTTTCAAACTTGCTGGAGCATTGTCAAACGTGAATATTTATGCAATTCTATTTGAACTTAAAGCGAAAGCTACAAATGTGATTTTATCAAATTTTTATATGAACTGATCTGTAAAATCTCTAAGAAACTGTATCGTGAAAAGTAAATATCTCAACCACTTGAAAGCAAATGCTGATGAAGAGTTGTTAAAAATAGTTTTATATTGTTTAACACCTTTTATTGTTATCTTCTTCTGAAAATTTTGCCAAAAAAAAGTGCTAAAAGGGAAAAAAATGACACTAAATACATCATTTCTCTAACTCGAGTACGCATTCCTCCAATTGATCCAATTGAGCGATCAGAATGATGCCCAATGTTACCTTAACTTGATTAATGACAAAAAGTTCATTCTGTCACTTATAATTTGAAAGATTAATACAAAAATATGGGAGTTAGCGGTCTTCAATTAGCGGAACCAAATAATAGCGGAACTTTTTAATTCGCTAGATCAATTAAAACTTAGCGGCAAAATTAAACCGCTAACGAAAAGTTAGCGGACTAACTAGCGAATAGCGGATTAGCGCCTTTGTGCCGGACACTGTAAAATACACAATTAATAGTAAACCAACAGGTAAATTAAACGAGCATGAAAAAAAGTGGGAGAGGAGGTTAAAGCTTATGACAAAAAAATCTCAGGTCGTGACCGAGATTCGAACTAAACCACTCCGTTTTCGCGCTCTGACTTCTAACCACGAGCCCAACTCCACAGATGGAGTGATACCACCTTCATACAGTGGTGTTGGAAAAGATAGCTGTGCAACTCAGTTCTACGAAAAAAATGTTGTTAATCCATCTAAATTTGAATTATCAAAATCTAATATGGGTGTGGGTAATAAATAATGAAGAATATTATGAAATTGTTTTTTGAATGGTTGTGCATTTCTTGACAGTTTTGTGGAAAAAACATTTTTTGGCGATCCTCGAAAAAATAGCATCACAAAACAAAAACTCGAAAAGAGAACCGAAAACGATATTATTTCTAAATTTTTTAATACAATCTTTGAAAAAAGTACGAGAATGGTTGAAAAAACTGTTGAATTCAGCAATTCACTTAGGTAACACCGATAGTTTTATTAGACTCCAGAACCTCTTATAAAAACAAACATTTGTCTAGTAGCCTGCTATAGAACTTTAAATGTACCTTGGGCAACACAGGTTTCAGTGGTGGAATAGCGTTAATCTTTTTTTTTTGGGATTTTAAACCAATTGGTTTATTCATCCCCAGCGTTAATCTTTATTTGCTATCTCAGTAAGGTCCTTACAAAGCTTCACTCCATACTAGCGATTGTTTGATCCACCAACGATTGTCAATACGCGAATTGCCTTATCGTTAGTTTCAACATCTCTCATCAACTCGCAGATTGAGAATAGAGGAATCATGACCTTAATGGGTTAAATTTCTATAAAAAAAAAAGGAAAAAAAGTAGATTGAGAATATTGAATAGCATCTTGAACTGTCGAGCTCTCCCGCAACAGCAATAACTTCTTCCAGCCATTGGAAATTAGTAGTTCAACTGTATCCAGGCTCCACTTCTGGCTTAACCATTCGACCTCGAGTTTAACGCAGGTTTCAGTGGTAGAATAGAGTTAACCTATATTTTCTATTTCAGTAAGATCCATACAATGCTACACTCTACACTAGTGATTGCTAGTTCCATGATCAATCTTCAATACGCAAATTCCCTAATAAGCAATCAAATAAATTTTTGAAAACTATCAAGGCATGCAACGTAGTTTAAAAAAGAATTGCCTACAATTTTTACTTTTATGCAAATGTTGGTACTGTGCAACATCTGTTGCAAAACTATCGTTGTATTTATCTCGTTGGAAAGGTTTTATACGAAACTGTGCGAATAAAAGCGTTCATTCACCCCACTTGGGATAAATAATTTTGATCGTTCAAAAATTCAGAGTTAAAAAAATACTATTGACAATTTTTTGTTTCCTTGATTTAGTTTTGTTAAGGGTTACTAAACACATCATCTAAAGTAAATCGTATGTTAAATTTGACAGAAATAACGCAAAAATTGTCTGAAAACTAGGTATTCTACTTTATTTTTTTGTTCCTTTTTTTCAGTGCCTCAGAACCGAGAGCAGCCTGGACAGCATGACGGACCTGCACAACTCCCTCAACGGACCCTCCAACAATAATAACAACAATAGTGGCCTCCCGGGGGTACATCCGTTCATCACCGCCTCGGACGTAACCGGAGTGTTGCCCGTGGGCGGTAGCTCGAATGGTGGTGGTCCGGGCAATAACATCAACAACAATAATAATCACAACAACAATGCCGCCGGTCAAGATATGACAGCTCACGGTCAGCAATCTCTGTTGAGCTCGGACCTTACCCATTCCATCACCATCAAAAGTGACTACGATCTTACGACTCTGTAGAGGACCACAACTCAACGAGAAGCTACTAGCTACACTAGAACTCTAAGTAGGCGATGAATATTCCCATCTCTGGTATTATGTATTGCTCATTTATTTCTGAAAGCCCCAACGGTCACTAAAGCGTGAAGGCGAATAAAAAAGGCGAGGCTAGCTTCGATGGTATTTTTTTGTACAGACGGTGTTTCCAATTCAGTTGAGTTGAGATCCTCAAATTGATAATCTGTTCTATGGTTCGCATGATTGATCGATTTCCAAATTTTTCTTTTGGTTTTAGAAAGATTAGTACCCTATAATAAATAGTATACTCACACCAGCAACTAACACTAAACGTAAGAAATCTCTTATCTGTAATTAATTTGGTAACAGTGAAAACGGTTTCAACCCTGATTGGAACCCTCTTTCAATGATACACACAATTCGGATGAAACAGTGATGTAGTATTTAAGGAAGGAATTAATCAAAACAAATAGTTCTGTAAATAGCGCTGTACAAATGAGAATAACTTTAACTACACACAAAGAACGAACAAATAAATTTAGTAAAGAAAAAACACTTCAATATAGCCATATACGAAATAACAGGTTTTGTGCCATTGGTTGTTTAAGTCATATTTGTTTACATTTCAAAAAGAAAAAATAAACAGATGTAATTCGGTTTGCCATTTTTTTTGTCTTCACAAAATCACAGTTTTCGCAAGAAATCATATGCAAACAATGTTTGTGACTAGGTATATCTTGAGGTTTTAGCAAGTTAAGATTTATGGAATAAAAATAAAAACAAAACACTCGTATGAAGTCGTCAGCCGAATGCGTTTCGTCCATTCTGAGATATCACCTTGTCCCGATCACCGTCAATTTCAAAAACAATACCAGGAATTTGTGTCCGGTAGTCCACTTCCAAGAGCCGGCCCTAATCCAATAAAGCTACCGAAAAGTCAACCGGTAAACTCATAAATAAATAAAGGATAATTCGCTCTAGGGAATTGTTCGGACAGCTCTCGGCTCCTATTGGTCCGGATCGAAACGGGTAGAACAGAAAGTTGACTTGGTCGGCATGCGCTCCGTCGTAAAGGGATTAACAACCGTCTTTTTGCTGCGAAAACATTGAACTTGGCGAAATCTGCCGAAAGTCAGCAGGTATCGTTGCCGAAAACGGACATAGTGGACACTCATTTCGGGGCTGATGCGACGATAGAAAGGATTAAAAAGTTAATCCTGTTAAAATTTTTGAAAACCCTACTATGAGCTGCGCCGCCCGGCCGATCGGCTAGAATAGATCTGCTTCAAGGTTTGTTTGCAGTATCATCCTCCTTTCTCTGAGGACACCGCTGGATATTATCCGGGAAGAGTAGCATTCAAATGAGGATAATCGGCACAAAAGAAAGGGTGCTTAGCCGGTTTTGCTACCGTAAGTATGCTTCGATTCAAGTAGTTGCCAGGATGAGATCAATGAAAAGTTGAACCAGAGATTGTTATTTTTTTAGAATATCTTACAGAACATATCATTTAAAAAATATTTTTTCCTCTTCTGCAAGTTTAAATTGAGTAAATACCTTTGATTTTTTAATAAAAATTGGTAGACAAATTATCAATATTTTTGCCGATTTGATCAATTCGGTATCGAATTTTGAATACGGCAAATGCGCCAACATGACTGTTTCAGGTCTCCGAACGTACTTTATCACCCAGCTGATAGCTCCATTTGTTCACATTTGGCATATCCGCCCTATCCAAAATTCACTACCGAATTGCATTTCCAATATTCTAAATAGGAATAGATTTTAGATCGAATTACTAATAGACGTTTTTTTCTAAACATTGTTTCAATAAAGTTTCCTTATGGTATTTTTTTTAACAATTTCAGTATATTATACTTTTCTTTTTATAACAAATTAAAAATGCCAACCCCTCGGTTTCCCCACAAACAAAAAAATAAACGAATTTAATTAATTTGAATAAACGAAAATATAATTCTCGATCGAGATTTGAACTCCAGTCCTCCGAGTTCATTGTCCGATATCTTACCACAATGCCAACTCATCAATTGATATAGTTCTATATGTGAGATTTTCTTTTTACGAACCGGTCAAAGGAAGAAAGGGAGAGACCGCATAGACTGTCAATTGAAGGACCGCCCATTTATCGTAAATCAGTTCACGTTTAGATAGCTCAAATTATGTCGAATTAGGATATTTTCAACTTTTTGGAAACATATTTACGAATTGACTAAACTGCAAACCGATTCAACGTTTTTGGGCGAAGCTTGACGTTAATGAATGATATAAAATCACTCAATACTAACGTGTTTACGATGGTTATTGAAAATGTCTTAATAGTGGATTTGGATTATCATTTCTATTACGATTTCTTGAAAGTTGGAGGGAGTCCTACCCGGGAATAAAAAAAAACGGAAATTCCCGAATCCCAGGAAACACTAAAATATCACAAGAATTTCCGAAGCCAATTGAAAGTGCTAATAAAAATAAAATAAAATAAAGTTGTGTTCGGAAATACTGAAGATAAATATAATAAGATAAATACAATAAAATAAATTTCTATGGCAGTGATTATTATTTTGGCAACACTAGACAAAACAAACCAAAATCGTCAGTCATTTACCTATTCTTGTGAGTGATAGATGTGTCTGAGAGAAACTCTGAGTTTAGATTCATTAGAATCGTAAAATCACGACAGTTTTGTTTGTAGTAGACTGTTAAAATCTTTACTTTTAAGTTTTCCTGAGATCCCGGGATTCCCCGGGAAAAGGATCGTCAGATTTCCCGATTACGGGAATGCTAAAATGGCCGGGAAGTGGACACCCTAATTACAATACATTGCAATACATTACAGTAAATTCAATTTATTACAGTACATAAAAATACTTCAAATTCTTTTACAATACATTACAATACATTACATACAATACATTAAAATACATTAAAATACAATACAATACAGTACATTACAATACATTACAATACATTACAATACATTACAATACATTACAATACATTACAATACATTACAATACATTACAATACATTACAATACATTACAATACATTACAATACATTACAATACATTACAATACATTACAATACATTACAATACATTACAATACATTACAATACATTACAATACATTACAATACATTACAATACATTACAATACATTACAATACATTACAATACATTACAATACATTACAATACATTACAATACATTACAATACATTACAATACATTACAATACATTACAAAACATTACAAGACATTACAATACATTACAATATTTTTAAATACACTACAATACTTTACAATATATTACAAGACATTACAATACATTACAAAATATTACAATATATTTTAGTGCAATGTGGACAAAAACTGTAAACACAGATTTGCCCACCTCTAACAAATAAAAATAGATTTCATCTTTCTCCTGAAGCAATAATAGGGGAGAATGAGGATACTTGATCCCTGGGGATACTTGATTCCTTAGCTATATCTCGAAACTGGGATGTCTTACAAAGATCAAATGTTCTAGAAAAATGTGCCAAAATGAGCAAAACAACAATGCTTGTAGTTGAAAAATTCTTAACAAAATAATTGGTTGAGTAATTGAACTTTGTTTGAAAAATTTCACAAAATGTAACTTGAACATTTTTTTTCATCACTTTAAAATGTTCCTTACATGGGAAAATTATGAAAAAAAATATTTGTTTTAATGTATCAATCGTTCGAGCGTAAAATGAACTTCATAATGCCATATTTTCAAAGCAATGGAAAACTCTCAACTTTTTTCAGAAAAAGTTTTCTAAAATGTTGATTATGGGTACAATTGATCCCCTAGAGTTGGGTACAATTGATCCCCCTTCCAAACGGCATATTCATCTTCTGAATTGATCGTTATGATTGATGATTACGAAATTACTAATATTTATCCAAAAACTAATATTTATCAAACAATTGTCTGAAGAAAAGAGCAAAAATAATTATTTTCTCTTAATTATAAAAATTTGCGCCTTTAAGTATGCAATGTTATAAGCGTTGAGACAAAGTTATAGAATCTTCTTCTTATGTATGCTATAAATTGTGAAATGAGAACAAACATGACCAAAATAGTCAATTAACATTCTATCTTGGCGTTTTGTTTGATTTTTATACAAGGATTAGGGCTTGATAAATAAAATATCAAGTCTCCTTCAATAGGGGATCAAGTCTCCCCTAGCTTTAGAAAAATCGCAATTTTTTTACTCCCACAAAAATGCTTCTAGTTCATCAACGGGTTCAAGTATCGTTCTAATTTTTGGAGCATAGAAACTTGAAGTTACAAGCTGTCAGAAAATGTCAAAGACGACGAGTTGCTAAACTTTTCCAAAAAAATATTGTGAAAATAAGAAAAGGGGATCAAGTATCCCCACTCTCCCCTATGTTTCAGCTTTGTTACTGTTTTTCCCATCTTTCCTTTTTTTAGTAAACAGCAAACATTCCAAAAACACTCAGTAAGTGTTGATTGTCTCACACATCTTACACATTCTTGTGCCAATTTGCGGACAGCCAGTAGCAAAATTTAATCGATAACATTTTTTTTTATATACTTTCTTGACCTAATCACTAAGTAATTTTGTAACTTGAAGGTTTCCGTAAATAAAAAATCTCAATTTCACAATTTTGGCAAAGCTTCATAACCAAATATCGGTTTTCAATCAATTTTCTACATTCCCGAAGATCACTGGTTAATTTTATTTCTGATCAAAAGGTTGGTGAAATTTTCATTTCATTATTTTTGTCGAAATATGAAAATAGAGGAAAATTTGACAAAACTTTAGAGAAATTTTATGCTAAATTGAATTTTTGATATTTTCTATATCATAAGTAAAATCGTTTTACAGTCTTCAACAAAGTCGTTAAATGAGTTGAAATCTGATTTCGAATACTCAATCTTTGAGTTTTTATGTAGGTTTATTAGTTAAATAGTTATCAAAGATCAATTTTACCCAAAACTGACCTATTTCAAAATTCCCGCACACCATATAAAAAAATTAGAGGTGATAGACAAAATCTAACTAATGTTTCGAGTTCAGGACGCTAAAATCTTCCAAAACCAATTATTAAAACATAAGCAACATTCTTGGTCTCCTTTGTAGTATTCAATATATAGAATTAAATAGCGTTAAAATGTTGAATGATGTTTTGTTTGCTCTTTCACATAAAATTGTTTGAAATCGCTAACCTTTTAAAAAATCAATTTTTCAATATTCTTGCAATAAACTTGGTTTCAAAAACCTAATCCAAATCCAAAAACCAAATCGGTAACTAAATATACCGATTTTTTTAAATTTTTATAGCGAATGCCGATTTTTTCGTGCTTGAAAATACCGATTTAAATGTGGCCTCATTGGCTCTGGCCGTTGGAGTACTCTCGCACAAAACAAAAACACGCTCGCTCAATCTTCTCCACACGTCCGCGTCGACGACCGGAACTGAAATGAAAGGAGAAAATTCGTCAATGATCACACAAATTGTGCAGCCAATGCTTGAATTTGTGGTAATTTTTAGCAATTTGTTAAAGAAAATCAGAAGGTTTGAGTTCAAATGAGAGTAACCAGTGCTCAGAGAGAGTGAAAATGTGCTAATTGTTGTAAATTGTTGCAATTTGTGAAGCAGTTGTTGAATTTTAATCATTACCACTCCAAATGCAAAGAATTCTCTCTTGATTTCAATCCCTTGGTCGACGAGTTGCGCTATCCGAAATCTGCGAGAGCGACCAAGTCAACCACACACGGCTAGCTCGCTGCGCAACCTAACCGAGTGGGAGTGCGAGGCCTCTCTTTGAGCTCACAGAACAGCACGCCGCGGCTCACAAAGCAGCGTTTGTTTGTTGCTTCCAGTATATCTTATAAAGGCATGTAGAAAAATTTAGTTTATTATACATAAAAATCATATGAGGAGGCTTTTGCTTCAAAAATGGTAGAAAGGTGTTTGCTGGGTCCATCTCTTAATAAGCCAACATGTTATTTTAATCAAGTGGTTTTTAAGTTGCTTTATTCAAAACTTCAAGTCTTTTTTTATAACCTTTGAAGGTTTTAAAATACTTTCTGTTATTAGTGTATATATACATGTATAATTGCACAATATAATTGCCGTGTAAGCCCACCTATCGAGCGCGCATGGATATCAATCGCTATCGCAACGTGCCTCTGGGATACCCACCTGTCGATGAGGCCCGGTATGAATCAGTATTATAACATTCTTCTGACCGAAGGTAGCCGAAATAAAAATCAGTGTTTTTGACAAAAAAAAACATTCAACATTCTGTGATTTCAAGTCAAAAATCTGTGTTGGTTTTCTGTGATACTATATTCATTAATTTCATAGCAAAGTCATGAAAAATTGAGTGCTTTTTACATTTAATTGGACAAAAATCAATTTTCATGTTAACAATTCAAAATAAGAAAACCACAATTCTTTTTAACAATTATAATTAAAATGTTTCAAAATTCGTACAACATTTGAAAAATCTGTGAAATCTGTGAGTATTTTTAAAATTCTGTGTTCTGTGACACAGAATATGTGGCAAAAAAGTGCTCAGAACTAAATGAAACTATAGATTTTTTTTGTGATTTCGGTAACCTTGCTCTGACTCCGTTACAATGTGGATTCCACAAAAACAGAAGTACCGTCAACCGGGGCAACCTGCAACAATTTTCAACTTCAATGGCTTCTAAAAAACTTATGTTCACAGTTAATCCTACCTCTTATACACCAAAAGTTTTAAGGATGATGGGACATCAAATAGGCGAAGTTAGAAAAATTATTGGTTTCTTCAGTTATTTTTAATTTTCTAAAAACATGCGATTTTCAACGTCCTTAGAAAATGGGGTCACTTGCAACAAACTTTGTTTTTTTTTTTATGAAAATTCTTATGAACACTTATGAAAATTGATACTTTTTGATCTATCTGCGATGCCTTAAAGACCATTACGCATGAAAACACCAATTGTAGTAATTGTTTGGTCTGTAAAATCTCATTTTCACATTTTATCTGAAAATAGGGATGCTGCATACATTTAGGGGTTAAATAATACTACGAAAAATTCTACAAACTGAAATCATAAAAATAAATGTTTGGATGAATGAAATTTCAATACTTACAATCGCGTGATGCAAAACATTCATATGCCAGCACATGGAAACGAGATTAAAAAGGTGTTTCTTTGATTTGCATTTTGTTGCATTTTACCTCTGACACCTAACTGAATTTTAAAAATATTTATTTAAAAAAATAAAGTGATTGTTTGAAAATTATTTTTACACCAACAGTGTTGGTATAGCATGAGAAATCCGGTGAAAAGTTTGTAGGTAATATTATCAAGCCAATCCGTCATACTGGGTAAAGTTTTTTTCGGTATCGAAAAATGTTAAAATTTATACATTTATTGCTCGATTTTTCAAATTTTATATAAAAATAAAAAAAAACTTTGAAAAACTAGCTTAAGATGCTAGAGAGCGTTTGCTCATCTCTTTTTTCACTACTCGGCAGTCTGAAGTCTTTCAAGTCTTGAAAATTTAAGAATTTAAAAAACTTTTTAATAACTACAATTATATTTTAAACACAATACAATATTGTCGGTAAGTTCATGGTTGATATCATATGTTATCAAGGCATAATTGAAACATGAATTGCAGTTCTTTGTGTTTTGGTTGGTATTATATGCTATCAAGGTATGATTACTAGCTCAAAAATTTAACCGCAACCTAAAAAAAAATGGTTGGCAGCTGAACACAAGAATATTAAGCAGCAGTTCAATTTTCCAACCAGTGTTAATCTGCGATAAGCAGTTCTTTTTAATAGAGCCATGGTTCGTTAGTTCTAAGGAACTAATTGAAATAAGCAGCTTTTGGTTGCTCGCCCATTAAATCACAGGCAACATAAGCTTAACCCTCCGTTTCATAAAGAAACAAATTTGCAATAATTATTTTATGAAAAAAGTGAAAAATCTTATTTTATTTTAATTTTTTTTCTTGATGTACTTATCATTTTCAACGGTTTAAAATGATTTTTAAGGAAAAATAAAAAATCATGAAATGAAGGGTTAAGAGCGAAGAACAGCAGAAAGACGTTAGTTCGTTTTCTCGAACCAAAAGAACTGTGGTGGTTAAAAAATGCCACAGCACGGCTCCGATAAAATAACCATGGTTCGAGAAAGAGCCAGGACTCGCCGCTCAACTCAACTATGGTGAATAAACTGAACGGTCTTTTTTTTTTAATTACCAAAGTAATAACAATCAAAATAATTCAGAATCATTTGAATGCATTTAATTTATTTTTTTATTATTTAGTTATTAAGCATATCGGATTGTGGTCTAATGTACGCTTCCAACGTTCCGTTCCATACAAAATCTTCTTCAAGAAAGGAGAGCCCATGCAACCAAAAGTCACATAAATATTTACCTAAATGAAGGTTTTGAAAATTACATATTGGTTGTCAAAGAAAACAACTGCCCAATTCCGTTGAGTGAACTAAATGTATTCAATAATGAACTTGAAAGTCGCAAAAATGATTCATATGGTCGTTGTAGTTAACTTATTTTGCCCAATTCCCATGAGTGAACTTTATGTACTTATTAATGAACTTGAAAGTTGTAAAAGTACCCGAATTTGACGGCAAACAGTGACTTTTTATAGTGGATCAGAATTTCAATTCTGAATTGGATTGTATGGTTCCGTTTTGAATTCTGCTAGTTGAATATGTCATGTGAATGTCTATTTTGAATGCCCCAAACTTGTAAATACCGTGTTGTAAATCTGATTTCGTGAGATTTTAATTTTTTCAAATGTTGGTATGTACCTATGTAAGAAACGCGTTCAAAAAAACTATTTCCAAACTATATTTTAAATTTAAATTCTTCCCGATCGAAAATAGTCTAAAAAAAATTGGTCACATCACATAACCGTCTTGGCAGCTCGGAACCGATCCCAGTAATTCGACTTAGCCGGAGACTCCGGCTTTTCCCATCTCGCTTGACACTATTAATCATCTATCAGGATGGTGTCAGAAAATTTGACGTTACGAAATTTCTTCGCCTCGAGAAAGTGTGTACACTTGCAGCACAATAGGGCCCGGAGAATTGTTCACGCAGATGGAAATGGAAATAGGTACGACGACGTGGTCCCATCAAAAATACACTCTCCCGGCCATCGAATTGGGTTTCCGATTCTCCCGGATTGGACTCGGGCACGGAAGAAGGACACAAAATCCAACCATGGCTAATTTCCAACGTTTCATTTTTTATCTGTGCCAAACTGTCATGGAGTGGGATTGTTCCCGGCATACAAGTCTATCAAATGTAATCCGGGGTTCTTTTGATAGGAAGGTTCTCCTCACACACAAACACACCGGGCACCCCGGCTCAGGACTTTTAAGCTGAGCCATTTCGTTGAAGGAATGAAAGAAATAAATAAAAAAAACTCCCAAAGACGGCAGGAAATTCCACGTAGGAACCTTCAGCACATACACAATGGCCAATCGCTGAATGGCTACACAATTTATACAATTTCGACATTTCCTCGAGACGTCATGTGCTGTCAGAGATATGTTGTAGGAGCCCCTTGATTTTTCCATTTGGCCCCGAACCCAAACTAAGAAGCGAGTCTCGCGCGTTCGTTTGTTGTGAACGAACAGCTACATACCTAACTATTATTCACCCAAGTCCTCGTCGAGATGAAGCTGCGAGAGACTGGGATGGGCCGGCCTTTTCTAGAAAGAAGGTTCACGAGACTGTGGCGCCGAAATTTGTTCCAAAAGGTACAATTTCCAAAACATATCACTAACGAAATGGGCAAAGTTTAAATTTCAAAGTGTTTTGATTAACGATTTTGCTGAAAAGCTAGTTCCTCTATTCGCCGCTAGAGGAACTATCGAGATTGAGGAGTACCAAAAATTATATTATTATATTATATTATATTATATTATATTATTTTTGGGAGTACGCTTAAGCATTCGAATAATCCTTTTAGGCAATGTTTATTCTATAACTTGATTTCGGTACCTAAATCTAAATCGATTTGTTTTGTGTTTTTTTTTCAGCGTCAGCTTTAGGCAGTACGAAAAATGTTTATCTTTTTTCAATTTTTAGTTTAACACTCTATAACCCAACCCCGACTTCAGGCGGAGTATACTAAAATCGGCATACAATTAAAGCCAATCTTTATTTTAACTTGCTTTTTGCACAGGATCATTTAAAATACGTAATCTAACAATTCATACTAATGTTAACTGTTTTACAAGCAGTTGTCAAAAGCTACAGCTGAGAACTTTAGGAAACTGAATTGAACATAGTTTTCAAACAATTATCATTTTGATAGCCTCAGACATGTTTCCATGTGTCTTCCGATTCAAGAAATGAGAGGCAGTTAGGTCTAAGAATTATAACGATTCTAGATGTATTTAAAAAAAATGCAATTCTTAGTTGGGAAGAAGAGATGAAATAAAAACCCCGTCCAAAAAACCACTTCACAACAAATCGACTTTTTGTTAAAGTTGAAATACATATCTCATTTATTGGTGGACAGATTTAAAAAATAACTTTATCAAAATAAAGTTTTAAGGTAGTTATAAAGCAGTTATAATATATTTCAATATTTAGGAGAAAATTGTTAAGTGCGTAACAACTGCAACCGAAAAAGTACCGTCAAACGGGGCATCATGCAACAGCGGGGTACGATGCAACATTTATATAACACTACATTAAATCAATTTTTAATTTAATGTACTGTAATAAAGTTATCTTTTAATGATCACAAAATGATGCTGACATAATTTCTCACATCTAACGCTAGTTTTCTTAAGTTTTTTATTTTTATGTAAAATTTGAAAAATCGAGCAATAAATGTACAATTTTTAACATTTTTTGATGCCGAAAAAAACTTTACCCAGTATGACGGATCGGCTTGATAATTTTACCTACAAACTTTTTACTGGTTTTCTCATGTTATAGCAACATTGTTGGTGTAAAAATATTTTTCGAACAATCACCCAATTTTTTTAAAAAAATATTTTTATAATTCCGTTTGGTGTCTGGGGTTAAATGCAACAAAATGCAAATCAAAGAAATACCTTGTTTATCTCGTTTCCATGTGTTGGAATATGAATGTTTTACATCACGCGTTTGTAAACATTGGAATTTCATTCATCCAAACATTTATTTTAATGATTTCTGCCTTTAGAATTTTTTGTAGCATTATTTAACCCCTAAATGTATGCAGCATCCCTATTTTCAGAAAAATGTGAAAATTAGTTATTACAGACCCAAAAACTACTGCAATTGGTGTTTTCATGCGTAATGATCTTTAAGGTATCGCTAATATATTAAAAACTATAAATTTTCGTACGTGTTTATAAGATTTTTCATTAAAAACTAAGTTTGTTGCAAGTTACCCCATTTTCTAAGGAGGGTGAAAATCGCATGTTTTTAGAAAATTAAAAATAACTGAAGAAACCTATAATTTTTCTAACTACGCCAATTTGATACCCCAGCATCCTTAAAACTTTTGATGCATAAGGGGTAGGATTAATTGTGAACATAAGCTTTTTAGAAGCCATTGAAGTTGAAAATTGTTGCATGTTGCCCCAGTTGACGGTATTGAAAGTTAAGTTGTTTAGCCCCTGAGGTTATGCAATTATTGAAATAAGAATAGCTAACATTTTTCTCAAAGATGAAATTTTCTGCAATCAAAAAGCTTACTTGAGAGGATTGAATTCTAATTCATTTTGAAGTTGCAAATATAATGATTTTATTCTAACTAGACTCCATGGACCTTTTGCCCTGCAATCTGATACTGGATTCTGAGTTAAAAATAGGGTGCCTAATCGGGATTGCGCTTGGCATCCATCCAAATAAACGAATTTCAAAATCTGAGTCAAAAACGGACTTATTCTGATTTCAATATTTTATCAGCTGCAGAATTCTATTTTTCTCAACGATTGTTCTAGAAACTTTTCGATCCGCCGTCAATGGCCAATTTTATCCGTCACAAGCAACAGCAGTTGTCTACATTTTCTTTCGCCGTCGTATTTGCGCCAATACCCCAGCCCAGCCCAGCCCAGCCTGGCGGCCGTTCCATCCATCCATGGCCGGGATCACCCTGTAGAGAATAACATGAGTACAAATAATAACACGAATAAAATGAATACAAAACGTAGAGTGAGAAATAAGTAACAAAAAAATAAATGAAATAAAGAAATATTATATTATATTAATTTGAATATATGGCAACACTTTTATAAAAGAGGCAGATTAACACAAGTGCCAACCCTGCAATTGACAGGATGAGCCGTTAAAGCCGTTAAACGGAAAAAGGTTTTGGCCCAACGAATCATAAGAAGATCAGTTTACAGACGAGTTTCGCGAAAGGATGACGGTTTTCAAAGTGGTGGAAAATCGACACAAGGCGAAAATGTACCGTCGATCACGACAATGGCGCGGTTGGTTCACTTGAACCCTTGAACGGTGAGTAATATAAAGCGAGATTTGTTTTGATGAAGCAATAAAACGCTCCCATTTGTTAATTTTGGTTAGTTTATAGTTTTTTTCGGCATAAGTGGATTGAGTGATTTGTTACAGACACAAGTGTCAGAGTCTGTTTTTAGTCACAGCGATTTGAGAAGGAATAGTGTTAAAAAAAAGCACAAACCCCCTGAGAGGGAAGTACAGACCCCCTTAGAGGGGCAGTAAAAGTACAAACCCCCCGAGAGGGGCAGTACGTGAATTAGAATACAAACCCCCTGAGAGGGGCAGTATTAAGTAAAAGTACAAACCCCCCGAGAGGGGCAGTACATTAATAGGAGTACAAACCCCCCGAGAGGGGCAGTACGTGAATTAGAATACAAACCCCCTGAGAGGGGCAGTATTAAGTTAAAGTACAAACCCCCCGAGAGGGGCAGTACGTGATTTAGAATACAAACCCCCTGAGAGGGGCAGTATTAAATAGAAGTACAAACCCCCTGAGAGGGGCAGTACTTTAGTACAAGTACAAACCCTCCGAGAGGGGCAGTACATGAATCAGAATACAAACCCCCTGAGAGGGGCAGCTTGACGAAGTTAACAGTGCCTACTTGAATACTTGTTAAGAAAAGCTAGTAAGTATCGGTGAGGAAAGAGCTGTGAGAAGTCCATCAGAAATTAGACTGAAATCTAACTTAGACAACCGAAACAAAAATATGAACGATCAACGAACTCTTAAGCATTAATGTTTGTCCAAGCCATTGACTGCAGATGCATTTTCATTTGATTTTTCCTGGGAATTGGCTTTCTGTTGAATACTGTTAACATGCAAGTATCCTACGTGCAATTAACTGGTGATACTTTTACTATAAGAAGGAATCGACGTTCTCCGACAGATGTTTGATCAACTAGGCTTCGCCGTTTGGGGTACAGGCTTGGTGGAAAATATACTATCTGCTTTCCGTGAAACTACACAAATGAATTGATTGGCAGAAATTTACAAAAATTGACTGTTCAATAGGTACAACTTAATAAAAACTTGGCAAACTGACGGTTTGTTTATTTATGCCTGCCTGATGAAAAATGGTTTATTTTCGTTATGCTGCGTTACTCTCGTTACTTCGTCAAATGGAGAAAAAAAACACTGTGGTACAGAATTAGGTAGAATTTGTTATTATTTAACCCTGATAATAATTGGACTCGCCAAGGTTATTAAAATAGAAGGTGGTTCAACTTCAACAGTATTCAAGAATTTTTCAGAATTTTTTCAGTCTTGCAAATAAAACAATAAAAGTCACATTGTTATATAGTAGTGCTAATAATGATATTAAAAATACTTTATGAATGCGAAATAAAGAGCAGGAAAGTCATGTGTTGAAAAAAGTAAAATTAAGTAATAAAATCTAAATTGTTTTTAAGTTCATAGTTGAAACAGTTAAACAAATATAAAGTTTTTGCTCGTTCTAGCTCATGTAAGTTTCAACACAGTTGATGTAATTGATCGTCAGGAAATCTTTAATTCAACACCAAAGTAAATAAAGAGAAATCTTCTAGAAGGGGGGAATAGAAACTGACCTTTGTTTCAGAGGATTGAATGGATTAATACATTTTGTGGTTTTGTATTGACCTAAATAAATATAAGTCCATAGTAGAAATGGTCAGCCCACAGTTCATCCTGTGTCGTTGAAAATATTCTGTTGCATTGGAAATACACAAACACAAGAATCGCCCACCAACGGATGTGAAATATGGACTGATAAATGTATAAAGAATTTAGTTGTTCCGAACGCAAGGAAGAATTAAAATATTCAATAAATATTATTTTAATTGGACACCTAGTTCTTTGAAAGTCAATAAATTTTTAATTGTTCTGAAATCGTATTTTAGTATAGGGGAGAAGGCGAATGTAGAGAATAACATGAGTACAAATAATAACACGAATAAAATGAATACAAAACGTAGAGTGAGAAATAAGTAACAAAAAAATAAATGAAATAAAGAAATATTATATTATATTAATTTGAATATATGGCAACACTTTTATAAAAGAGGCAGATTAACACAAGTGCCAACCCTGCAATTGACAGGATGAGCCGTTAAAGCCGTTAAACGGAAAAAGGTTTTGGCCCAACGAATCATAAGAAGATCAGTTTACAGACGAGTTTCGCGAAAGGATGACGGTTTTCAAAGTGGTGGAAAATCGACACAAGGCGAAAATGTACCGTCGATCACGACACACCCGTCGTCGAATGTCTCGGGTTTGTGATGGTTTTGTGTTTTTGAATTCTTGCTGCTGCTGTTGCTGTTGCCTCTTCGCCTGAGAACGGCCTGAGTGACGTGGGTAATCATTAATCAAATTGCACGAAAACTCAAGTAAACACTCTGTGGCGGTTGGATGTGGCCTGCCTGCCTGGGTCTCTGTTTTGCCGCTTGGATCCGAAAACCCTCCGAATCCTGGATGTCAGAGGGTGTCCTCCGGTCTCTCTCTCTCTCGTTCTATTCCACCATCCGAAAAGTATCCGGATGGCGAGGGGGACGAAACCCATTTCATATAATTTCTTCTTTTCTATGTTTTCGATGCAAACTTTCCTATTTATAAGCGGGAGGATTTCTATAGAGTGGGAAAATGAAAAAAAAAAAGAACTCGGAAAATTAAATAATAGGTCCGAGGGAAAAGAAACCGACGACAGCCCCTAATGTGGGATGGAGAACGAAATCTTTTTCTGGGAATGATGGATTCAAAATATGGAGTAAGGTTCGATTGTTTATTGCTTGGAGAAAATTTTCTGTTTCAATGATTCGCCAGTGGAACATACTATTTTGGATTGAAATGTTCAAATTTTGGTAGAAGAGCTTAAACCATCAATGCATTTTCAGCGTCGAGAAGAAAAAATGTAGAATTTAAAAATATCTATTTGACGCCAACTTTTTCATAACGAAATGCCATTAAAAAATTTTATAAGGCCGGCACAAATTTCCAATCCCTTTTTTGTAACCAGAAGTGGAAACAACACGAGAGAGGGAATAAATTGGACAAAACATTGTATGCAAAAAAGGCAAACAATCAGCATTGACCAGAACAAAAATCGCTTTTTTCTAATATTCTGATAAATAATCGATTTTTTTTTATTAAATTCTCAAAACCTTATTAATATTTCCCTTTTTGGTATTTCAGAAATTTTGAAAGGTGGAGGAGGGGCGATGACAAAAGAAGAATTTTATATGATGAATTTTATTGAAGTGAGTAATCACGACAACTTAGTTATCCCATATCGGAAGCTTAATGCTATAAATGTCTTGTTTACCCACGCAACCAAAATTCCCATAAAACAGGTTCGAAAAAGCTTACTTCGCCCTATTATAGATTTATAGTATAGTGCAGCTCAAAATTTAAGTTCTTGTTGATATTTCCAAGTTCCGAAACGAGCCTAAATGACCTTCTTTTCAGCTTCTAGCGGCCTTTTAATTCAGCTACCAAAAACTCTCGACCCTACCCTTGGAATCAGTTTATATCTGATCACCTTCTCTTGATTGTTTATATAGTGCCATCATGATGCCAAGCGCCGAATTCCAAACTCGACAAATTGCGATTTGCCGAGATTTGTTCAACTTGCTGTTTGATTGCTTCTTTCCTACATTTCCTGCATATGCATCGCATTAGAATGTTAGAATAGTCACTCAAGTAATCAAATTACTAATTGAAAAAAACTTACCCGGCTTCGGGCACCCCGGACCTTCGTGGTGACAATCGAACACGCTACCACCAGGCCACGCCTTGATGTTGTTCTAAAACTCGAAGTGTTTATATGATTTTGTAGCATACCTGCAGGCGCACCCGCCCAACCAAACAGCCAGCCAACCAGGAAGAATGCACCTCAATGTACTTTTTGTGACTTAGTAAATCCCGTTAAGAGTACTTTTGTGCCCTTTTTGTGACTAAAGTCCCTTACAACGTACATATCAATCATTTTGGCAACTTTCAAGTTTGTTAATGAGTACATATAGTCCACTCGTAATTCAGCAGTGGTTTCTTTTTGTTAGCCAACATGTAACTTTCAAAGCCTTCTTTTAAGTAAATAAGCGACTTTTGGTTATTTGGGTACTTTGCTTGCAACTTGTGCTATATTATGTAATTTAAATCGTTGATTTGACGATAGCAATTTGCTGTTGGTTTTTGTCATTGAATTCTCTGAGAAATAGTTTTCGAAACTAAAAAAAATTGACGGTCGCCATGGGATCATGAACTTGCAAACTTTTGAATAAAAACTCCAAAAAATATAAATAAATTAAAATGCAAAGTAAGAACAACAAGCTTCAAATATGTCTTTAAATATAAGTAAACATTGTAAATATTTAGATGACGTTCAAAAATTTCTCATACTTTAAATGATCCAATTCCATTCATTCCATTTTTTTCCTGAAAAAATATGCTTGAGCATTTTTTGAAAACTTTGAATCCGTATAAATGAGCTCTATAATGTGAAAAATTTTAGGCAACATTTATTTATTTTTATTATTTATTCCAACGTTTTGTGAAATTTTCAGTACGAAACTTCTAATTGTGAAAAAGGAAATTTTATAAATATCTTATCGGTATTGCTAAATATTTCAGATTACCTTCAATCAGATTCTAGGCAAAAATTATTAGAAATTAAAGAAAACTCATGCAACTTACAAAGCGCTTTTCATTATCAGGATTTAAAAGGTAAAGCTTATATCGCAAAAATTTGCCTTCGCAATTCAAATATTGAACAGATGGTGTGATTTCTGGTAATTCACTTTGAGGAAATTAAATGCAAATTTGGAAAAAAGAGTCGGAACTCTAAAATTCAACAAATCAGAACTTCAATACAAATTTTCAGATTGAACTCTTCCAACTTGACACTCGATGTCTAATTTTGATCTTATTCAATTATCCAGTCATACACATCAATCCAAAAATGAAACGAGAAACCCGAAAATGTTTTCATGTTAGGATCGATTTCGTCTGAACTGAATTTTATTATTCGAAATAATTCACTCTGCAAAAAGAGTTTGAATAACAAACTGAAACAAATATATCCATTATGTTTAAAAATTGTAAAGAAATTCCTCATTTGTTTTTTACTTAAAATCGAATCACAACAACAAATTGTATGTTATTGTTTACATTTGCCACTAAGTTCATCAGTCCGATAAATCGCCGCGGTGTTAACCTCGTTTCGAAATGTAAATTTTGCTAGAAATAATAACAATACCAAAAAACCAACTAGAAAATTTATTTCTAAAACCATTTTCTCACTCAAAAACATCACACAAACTCGAAAAAATGATAAACTTTGCTACTTCTATTCAAAATAAATAAAATCAAAGCTTTAAATCAGTGTTTTTTTATTATTAAAAAGCTATTCAAAAAAAAACCAAAATTCAAAGCTTTGGACATAAAAATCATAAAATATAGCATCAGTTTAATAAAGAAATTAAATCTAAAATCTAAAACAAATTTCAGATCCGACAGAAACGAACCACGATTAAAATAATATTTAATCAACATTTGAAATGTGAACTTTAGGTAAGGACAAAATCTATTTAAATTTAAGAAAAAAAAATATTGAACACAAATAGATACCGATTAAATTAATTCTGATAATAATGAAAATATCATCCAGGGATCCAGTGATGAAATCTGATTTTATATTCCAATTCTAACATTCATCGAAATAAAAATTTAAAAAGTGCATGTTTGATTAAATTTCATTATCATAACTTTCTAAATTTTAAATACAACACATTCAATTCACCATCTCTGACTTATTACAGGTTTAGAAATGAGTGATTTCTTGAATGATCAAATACAAAACTGATAAAAACCAGAAATAAGGAATTCCAAGAAGTGTTGTAAATGTTGAGAGCACATAGCATTATTTAAATTAGAATTTGCTTATTGAAATCAACTTTTATAGCTACTATTTAGAATCGTTTTTCGAACTTTTCACAGATGATGATTGTTTCTAAAAAGATGATTTAAAATAGTAAAAAGAAATGAAAAGCATATTAAACTGATGAACTATCAAATATACATAAAAATAAAAACTGATTCTGAATTTATATACAGACTCCGTTCGTTTTTGGCAACATTCGATTTTGGCAACAATCGATTTTGGCAACATCCGATTTTGGCACATGTGCCAAAATCGAAGGGTTTTTGTAAGCGACATTACCTTTTAGTTTTCTCTATAACAGGACCAATATATTTTGAACAAACACAAAAAAAAAACATTTTTACGTTCAGAAATGGTGATAGAATACAACAAAAAAAAACAAAAGTTTTTAAAAAATTTATAAAGTACTCAAAAATTACAAAAAGATAAAAAATTTAAAAAAAAAATCAAAAACAAATACAAACAATGGACTAAAAATGAAAAAATCAACAAAAAATGATGAAGAATGACAAAAACAGCAAAATTGACAAAAAAAACAAAAATAGTGCAAAATGCATAAAAAACATGAGAAAAAAAAAACTATAAAAATTCTAAAAATTGTCGGAATTTGACTTAGTACAACGTTAATGATAATAAAAAGAGTAATTTTGTAAAAATAGGAGAAAAAAATTTCAGAAAAAAAACCGTTCGATTTTGGCAACATTCGATTTTGGCAACACAAAATGTTCGGGCATGTTGCCTAAAACGAACGGGGTCTGTACATTACAATTTTTTAATTAAGAAATAATATTTTGATGATAATGAAAATGATCTAAAAAGTTTAATTCTTCATTCTTTTAAAGTTTGGAAAAACAAGTATAGGGGAGATTGGGGATACTTGATCCCCTTTTCTTTTTTTCACCATATCTTTTTGGAAAAATTTAGCAACTCGCCGTCTTTGACATTTTCTGGCAGCTTGTAACTTCAAGTTTCTATGCTACAAAAATTAGAACGATACTTGAACCCGTTGATGAACTAGAAGCATTTTCGTGGGAGTAAAAAAAATCGCGATTTTTCTGAAGTTAGGGGAGACTTGATCCCCTATTGAAGGAGACTTGATCTTTTATTCAGGAAGCCCTAATCCTTGAATAAAAATCAAACAAAACCCCAAGATAGAATGTTAATTAACTATTTTGGTCATGTTTGTTCTCATTTCACAATTTATAGCAGACATAAGAAGATAATTCTATAACTTTGTCTCAACGCTAAAAACATTGCATACTTAAAGGCGCTATTTTTTATACTTAAGAGAAAATTAATTATTTTTGCTCTTTTCTTCGGACAATTGTTTGATAAATATTAGTTTTTGGATAAATATTAGTTATTTCGTAATTAGCAATCATAACGATCAATTCAGAAGAAGAATACGCCGTTTGGAAGGGGGATCAACTCTAGGGGATCAATTGTACCCATAATCAACATTTTAGAAAACTTTTTCTGAAAAAAGTTGAGAGTTTTCCATTGCTTTGAAAATATGGCATTATGAAGTACATTTTACGCTCGAACGATTGATATATTGGAACAAATATTTTTTTCATAATTTTCCCAAGTAAGGAACATTTTAAAGTGATAAAAAAAGATCTTCAAGTTACATTTTGTGAAATTTTTCAATCAAAGTTCAATTACTCAAACAATTATTTTGTTAAAAAATTTTAAAAAACAAGCATTGTTATTTTGCTCATTTTGGCACATTTTTCTAGAACATTTGATCTTTGTAAGACATTCCAGTTTCGAAATATAGCTAAGGAATCAAGTATCCCCTGGGATCAAGTATCCTCATACTCCCCTACTTGCCATTACTGAAGAAAGTTAAAAAAAAGGTTTAATTGCATTTAAAAATTTATTCAAGTCTGCAAAACTATAAGATTTTTCCTTTTTAAAATATCTTTAATTCAATTTAGTTAATATTTACTAATAAATTCTTTCAAATTCTAATTTTTTACAGAATTGGAAAATTAACCAAATAGATAACATCTCTGGTTTTTTCAAAAGTATAATGCAATTGTGGTCTTGAAGATAGTTGATATATACATAGCTAATTTAACTTTTTTTTTTCATATTGTTCAAAGTTCTGTCCGAAAAGTGCAGAATTTTCTTAAAAAAATTTTACCAATTTTTTAAGTTTAAGGCCATCGAAATTAATTACAAATAAGGGCCTAAACTAACTGCACCTCAGAAAAATGTGAATTTTGTTGAATTTTTCAAAACCCCTTTGAATGTGGAGTTGAGCATTTAGAAAAACAAGAAAAACAATTTAGATAAAAATTGGTTTCCTGAATATTTTATATCAGCATTTAATTTGTAATGAAATAAACTGTTTTTTTTTCCTAAGTACAGTTCTTATGAGCTTAATCGATTTGAAGTTAGAATTCAAATTTAGAATTAAAATTTTGAAACCTGAAGCTAATGTTAAACTTCGATCTTATTTTGAATTCTCAAATTCCCCCTAGATACCCTTTAGTCCAAAAACTGAAATCTGAATCTGAATGATGGTGCTTGGAGTTCTGAAAGCGAAATTTGAGTCATCTTTTTGAATTCTTAGACTTACATTGACTCCTTGACTACTTTGTCCTTAAGAAATTTATTTGTTTTTCGAATGAGAGTGTTAATTGTTTGTCGAAATTTGGAAGCAACCAAAAGATCGTGAACACTTAGTTCGTTAATATTTTTTGAAAAATTTCGAATAATCGTGAAAGCATTCTCTACTGAGACAACATTGGAGGAATTCTATTAACCTAAAGGCAACATAAGTATTTGGATCTAGATGACAGATTTTCGCATTTTTTTATGTACACATTTACAATTGCATAAAACGTGGAGTGGGATTTTTGTTTAGCAATTTTCTCATTATTACGAATATACTTTATTTTGTGCGCGTATTTTTTTTTTGTAAAATGCTTAGTTGAATCCCAAATTGGATTTAACTACTATGACAAACATCTTCTTTTCCTAACCAAATGCACATGTTATTAAAGGTTTAATAACTTTGAGCATTAAATTGAAAGCCTTCGAAATGAATTAGATAGCGTAATTTCAGGCGCTTTCATTCAGCACCTCGAAAAAACCTCTAGCCATCGATGCAATCCATCGATGTAATCAGTATCTGTAAATAAGGAACCTCTTATTTGTGAGAAGATACTGAAAAATGAACTGAAATTCATTGAGATTAAGTTGCCCCTCTTTGTAATTATTTAACAGGCCAATCTCTACAGCAAAATTGTTAAAAAGATATAAATTTATACACGCATATGAGCTCATAATTTTCAACGGACACAGCCAAGCTTTTTTGATAATAGAAAATCTCTTGATAATTAATTCACTACATGAATGTAAATTCTTCAAAAAAAATCGCTTCAAGAAAAAAAAATTATGTTGAAGTGTAGCTATATAGACTAAGTACATACAAAATAGGCTTAAATAATCCAGATTAGAATTTAGGAATCTAGCTATCCTGACTGGCGTTAGGCTAACATCCGTGGAATCGAGATGCGTCAGTCAACTATTTCTTCATCCCGCACAAAAAAGGACCCCTTTCAATCGTGTCGTGAGGAATGCGGGATCCTAAAACATTTTAAGAAGAAAGATTTTTCACTGTCCCAAGATAAACAGAAAAAAATAGTCCAAATTCCGGCCACCCAGGACAGAGCAGGAATGGAATCTAAAGAAATGCAAAACAAGTTTCGATGCATTAACATCCGGAACAGACCCTGTCCGATGTCGTCGTCGTCGTCGTCCAAGTGGGAAGGGACACATTTTTAAATCGCTACAAAACAAGGAAATTGGGTATCGCAGCGCAGCCATCCGTTCGGTTTTTGTTGTTGTAAGTTAGCTATAGGATATGGGAGAAAAGTGCGGGAGAAAAGTTTTGTGCAAAAGACTCTGGGCAGCGTCATTTATCATTTTCTGCAACCCTTTTGCGCACCCCCTGGGTCGCCTTTTCTCTACATCCACCCCCACGGGCCCAGTTCGATCGGGTGCATCGAGCCCGTCTGTCGAGCGAGAGTATTTCAAACGAATCTGCTGCTCTACTTAGAATTGTGATTCTTGTTTTTTTTTGTCTTTTAGAACGTGTTCGTTGGATTGAACTCAGATAGAAGGAAAGTGTTTTTTTTCGCATTCGATAGCATGCTGACAAGTTTGTCGGGTTCCATCGAACAGTTTTTGAGTTCATGTGAGTCTCAATCTCATCATTTCCCATTTATTAAGCGTTTACCCTTTTTAATTCTGTGTTTTTTTTTTATTTCTTTTCCAAACGAGTTTTTTTCTTCAACTAATCGAGAACTTCAACCCAAAGGTTCGAATTTGGAACTGAAATCTTACCCGCTCACTGCAGAAAGAAGAACTTACCGATGGCAGAGCGCCCTTGCGTTGGCTAGAGTAAACAATACTAGCAACGACGGATTGAGGATTTCCAGCCTTCTAGATTTCGAACCAAAGCTTGAAAGCAATGTCGTTGCATACAAGTCCCGCTGAAAGCAGTAGAGTCCATCGAATTCGATCTTCTCAACGATCAGTTTTCAACGCTCAGTTTCGTGATTTTTTTTAACCTTAAAAATCGTTTCATACATTTGAAAATGATGTGCACATAAAGAAATTAATAAGGAAAAAAACGATTTTTTCACAATTTTGTTACTTTATGGAACGAAGGGTTTATGTTCAACTGACATTTGATTATTATTTTTAAGTGTTTGGCATCTTTCGATAGAAATTTTTAATTCAATTATTATTAAAATTATATAGAAAAATCATTTAAAAACTTTCATAAAAATACCCATATCCTTAAATTTTATTTTCTCCTTCATTTTTGTTGAAATTTAATAGAGAATCTATGCAAAGCTTGGCTAAAACTAAAGATGTTCCTATTTTGCTAATACAATTTTTAACCTTTACGAAATCCACGCATCAGCAAAGCTCCAGGGTTAATTCTTTCGTTAGCCATTTTTTCAGCTTTTCCTAAGCCTCTTTCTACACTTGTTTGTTGGATATTTAGTACTACAACCAACCATATATTATTTGTTTGTAAAACAGTGCTGTAGAACAAAAATTTGTGGTAAGAAGAAGTCACCTTACAACTGAAAACTCATTCGTTTATATAGTTCGTTTAAAATGTTTTCGAAATTCCGAAAGCACATTGGAATCTTAACGAAAATTGTTGTGCAGTGTAAAAAAATACTGGTCAGTTTTCTGTGACCAGTTTACTATATTTTTTGATAAAATTTCAAAACAAAACACAACTCACTTTCAGGTGACTCGATGATAAGTTACGAAGTCCGTCATCATCAGCTCAGGGACACTTATTGATTTAACCTACGCAGAAAATTATTGACTCGATTTCAAGCAAAAAATTTTGCAGGAAACGTCCAGCAATCCAAAATTTTGCTGAAAACCAACAAACATTCTCCGTCTTGCCGATTTTTCCAACACTTAATCTGCAAAGCTGAAAAATCAGCAATTGATCTGTCAACCTCGAATTTGTTTTTGCTTTTGCTAATTATTTATCGTTGCGCGCGAAAAGTATTCGTTTGTTTCTCGTGTATGCAACGGTGGTGACATCGAATTTTGTTTTCATCTATATTCTAGCGATGAAGCATTTAAACCAAAGTCGTTTTCAGCAATTCAAAATGCTGGAAATTTTGCTGGGAATTCAGCGGAACAAGAGCCAGCAAAAATTTGCTGGTTTCTAGACAAAACAGAATTTACTGTGTACAAAGACTAAACTTAAATTTTTTTTTACCTTTTCAAATCCAGATTTTTTCGCCCAAAAATTCACAGATTTCTTTGTGATTACAAACAACTTTTGTTCTACAAAAATCCATAACGTTGAGGAAAAAAATTTTTTTTCCTAAATTGCATAACTACAGGGGCTGAAGAACTACATTTTCAGTACTTTATCAGTTATAGTTTTTAAAAATTACAACTATTTTTTCCTTAAATTTTATGCATAATAGGATTGTTTCATGGCTATAATTTTATGTAATTTATGTTGAAATTGTTCCACAAATACTGTGATATTTCAATTTCTACAAAAATTCAACTAGGTACATTTTTTTCGATTTGTTGTCTTTTTTGTCAACCCCGCCTTTAAATGGGGTTTATATTTCATCACTTCAAGATATCTTAGGATCATATTTTACTCGAAAATTCAAGCCAGAATGGTTTTTACTCTTTGATCTTAATGTCAATAATAATTATAAAAAAATAGGTCCATTTCCAGTTTTCTCATGTTTTTAAGTTTCTCTAAGCTGTAGCTTTTGTGAACTGCATATCGAACACCTGCTATTTGTAAGGATTGTAAGATTCTGCCCAAAACAGTAAATTAAAATAATGATTGGCTTTGGATTTATGCCGATTATAACACCGTCTAAAGGCAGGGTTGGGTTTAAGAGGTTTAAATTAAATACAAAAATGCCATAATTTCAAATTTCATTTGTCATAAGTGAATGAAATACCAACATTATATTTATATCGTCGTGGTTTGAGTAAGTGGTCCTAAATTAGTTGCTAAGGAATTCAGCAAGACCTTTTTTGACATGGGCAAAATTTGTATTAAAACAAGTTTTTTGGGTTCTTTTAGCTTTCAAAATAGTTTTTAAGTGTTTTCTTCAACAAATTCTCATCAAAATTTGATCAACGACTAAATGATTCAAGAATAACAATCTCAACTCAGAACTAAAGCCAAAACCTCGAAATTGTATCCCATATTAGGAATTGTACTGAAGTTTTTCAAAAAAATTCTAATCTGTTGATAGAAATTTAATCCCGAATATCGAATTTCAGTAAGATTAGACTAAGCTTGCCAGATCGCCCAGATTTTGCCCAAATGTTTGTACTTTATTGGCAAAATCTAACTGAAATTTAAATGGAATGATTAAATTATGTTTTTTACGTCTAAACTGTTTGACTAAATTTTATCAAAATTTCGATTTTTTTCAAAACTTGAAATATGATTTGTGTGTTTCGATAAAGAAAAGTCAAGTGTTTTTCTTCATATTTTTTTTGAATAATTTATAAAATTGGCTAATATTGAAAAAAATATCCCGGATTTGCATGGCCCGGATACTTGTGAAAAAATATCTGGAAAGACTAGGTTAGAATAATTCCGGATTTTGTGGTTCCAAATTTGCTTATAAACATTAAAGCTCAATGTTTGTGATAAGAATTAGGATTCTGTATCCAGTTTATTGTTACTGAATTTAAGTTTGGATCATCATTGGAAAAAAATCCTGATTCGAATTTCAGTTTTGCATTTCAAACTTCTATATTCTAAGTCGTCATTTCGGAATATGCAAAAATATTTAAAATCACAAACTATTTATAAGATTTGGATATGAAATTTTTACTTCTAATTCTTATGCAGAAGTGGGACTAAAGAATGTTTCATAATTGTGACTCATAATTTTCTTAATCTGAAACAGTTTCATGATTTTTACCAATGAAATTTGGTAAATTTATATGAACATTAAAACGAAATATAAATATTTTCAATTAAAAAATCTTTCCATTTAAAAAAAAACTTATTGAAAGAATCTAATTGGTTACTCAAGGAAACATTATTTTTAAGCCTATATGTTTTCTAAATTTTATAGTTTTTGGCGTCCTTAACTCGAATCTTTTGTCAGATTTTGTCTGTCATTTTTTGTTTTTGTGATATGATGTTTATGAGTTTTAAAATTAAGTTGAGTTGAGCTTAAAGGGAGGACATTGAGGACAAAAATTTCAAGTCCAAATCTTAAAAATGGTTGAATTTGAAACATTCTATTTTCATATTCCAAAATTATGAGTTTTGAATATGAAAAATCCACCTTTTTTTAGTTTGAAATGAAAAACCAAGATTCATATCAGGAATCTATCCCAATTAAGATAGAAACTGAAAATAAAGAACAATAAACTGGGTACTTACTAGAAAATTTTCTGCAAGTATCCAGGCCGGGTAAATCCGGGCTATTTCCTTTTAAAATCTTGCATAAACCGAGCAAATTTTCTCCAGAATCCGACCAACATCCAGTCAAATTTCTAAATTATTCCAATAAAATCAAGAGGAAAAACACTTGAGAAATTTTTATGTTTTATCGAAACAAATCAGCCGATTTAGAAAAATATTTGTCATATTTCTTTGTTGTTTATTTGTTAATTTGTTTAAACATTTTTTTTCGGACGCAAGATATATAATTATAAGGACGCAACGTAAATTTTTGTTTTATTTTTCATGTTAATTAAAAACTCTCCGAAAAATCTGGACAATCTGGCAAGCTTAGTCTAACTTTTGGAATTCAATATATTTATTTATTTTTTTTTTTTGAGAAATTGTTGTAAAAATTGGTATCTGGGATGAGATTTCGGGGTTTTGGACTAAGTTCAGAATCTAGAATGTAACTCTTGACTAATTTTAGTTGTTCATCAAAGTTTGATTAAGTATTGAAAATTTTAAGTTTAGCGTACAACATTTCGCTTAGCATTTTTTTACCAGCGGTGGGGGGGGGGGGGATAGGTTTAGTAACCCCTAACGCTTTTCACAATTCTTATTTGTGAATTAAACTACCTTAACATCTTTTCGAATAGGGTGATTTGCTAATCGTTGAACAGCTAAGCATATGATTTTAGCTGTTGTGCAAATTAAATCATTCAAGAAATTCAAATAAGCTTGAAAGAAACTTTTTTTTTTGATTGATTAGATATCGCTATTCCTAAGCTTCATTTTTTGGAAACATTAAAGAGGCAAAGTATTTCACGAAAAAAGTTATAGCCATTTTAAAATAAAAAATTAGAATCCATTGAAAAGTAATGTAAATTTGAAATTTGTAATTTCATGATATGGTTTTGGGAAACTCATTGGCTATGCAAAGCAGTTAATTGCGATTTTTTATTTTCATCCTACGGTTGAACCCTAAAATTTATTTTTTTTATTTTTTTTTTATTTTTAGTATGACATCGAATATCATTTCTGGCTTAAAAGTTATGATATGTTTTTGTTCATATTGAATTTATTGCACGAGCCAAAAAATTATTCAAAAATCAAAAAAAAATTTTTTTCAATTTTTGTTACATCTCTGGTGATTTTCATTTTCCGTACAATCCAAAACACGTTGCGCTAATTCACAACTAATTTATTGAGTTATGAATTTTCCAAAAAATGTATTGCTATTTTTGACAGTGAAAACAAGCAAAGAAAGTTTTTGGAGGTATACAAACTAATAAATTTGAAATTTCCATACAAATCATGCAAAAGGTAAATTAGAGCACAGAAATTACTAAAATTTATAGTTAAACGTAAATATACACTTATTCAGCAAAAAAAAAAACATGTCATATTAAAAGACAATCCGAGTTTTTTTTTCAGTTGCATGTAATCAATGAACGTGTTTAATTTTGTTTTAAAATCTGTATGCAAGAAGAAATTTTAGTAAATTAAATCATTCAGGAAATTAAAATAAGCTTGAAAGGAAGTTTTTCTTTGATTAGATATGTACAACAATGGGGCAGGAGGAGATTGAGATCCGATATTTTCTCTGGTTGCGCATGGATCGTATTTTTTTCCAAAATCATGGTGTTAAAATTGTCCAACAAATTGTCATAAAGAAACCCGATACGATAAATGTATTGTTTTAACGTAAAACCTTATTTGCTGTAGAAAGAATCTTAAGATTTTGTTTAACAATTAGCACAAAAATCGCGCGAAAAATACAAGAAAAACTAAAACTGTGGGTTGATGCATATTTTACAGCAGAAAATATCGTAAAAACCCTCAATTTATCAGTAAACATTCCAATTAACATGATTCAGTACTATTTTCGGAAAAAAAGCAACAACAGCTGAAATATTGAAAATTTAAGTCATTCTGTGCAACAATGGGTAAGGGGACAACGATTGTCTAAAAAGTCATCACATTATGATGGGTCAATAATAGTTTTATTATTCCACTCAATAGTTATCATTGCGGCTATCATACTTTCATTGCGAAATAAATTTATTGAAAATATGGGATTATGTGATATTTCTATGTGAATATTTTGAATAAAAATAATCAACAATATATTTCAAATTTTGTATTTCTTCGTTTAATTTTGAAAAATATCAAGGATTTAAATATTTACTCGAACGGTTTAAACGGTATGGCTTAAATTTTGAATTTCTCGACTCTCTAGCTCAGCAATCATCGATCGGAGACCAACAACCATCATTGTGGAAGAAGTCATCAGTTCTCGATTGCTGCTGGCTGAGCCAACAACACTAAGTCACTGCGAGAGAGGAGCAAAACACCCACCCACGCTTCTCCCGAGTTCGCTTACACTCTCGCTTTTCCTGTTCCAATGTCTTTTCTTGCGCTTTCTACAAATGCTCATCAAGGATCCGGTGGGTGGATGAGTGGTGGATGGTTGGTTAGAAATTCATGTCGCAGCATCATGTAAAAACTTTTAAACCACTGTCGGTCGACACACACACACATACAAACACACACACAGTTACACACCCACCCCCACACGAAGTTAACTTTCCACAATCCACTGGAAGTTGGGAAATCTCCCGGGGTTTTTCTCCCTCAAATACCAGAAAGGCTAATGGAATGGATCGCTTCCGGGGTTTTTGCCTGGGAAAAAAGTCTTTGGAACAGAATTTTAAATTTTTCTAATCACCATAAACCTGACTTTTTTTTTCATTCTGTTTTTCACTACTTTTGTTTGAAAAAAAAACATCACAGATTGTAGATTGTTCACCCTGTGAGATACCTCTATAGAAACGAGCTTCTGATAATCGAACGAGGAAACTAATATCTCCTGGGAAGCATTTGCCGGAAATAGTGCAACCACAAAAGCCCGGAACTACAGGGTAGGTCACGGAGGAGCGCTTGCTTTTTCTTATGTTTTTTTTTTGTTTGCTGTTCCCGTTCAGGTGTTGATATGTATTTTTCCACTTTCGTCTTCACTGGAGTTTCTGGCGCCGTTTTTTGTGATCCCTGAGGTAAAGAATCGGTTATTAGTTCACGATAGCACTATCCAGGCCAGGATAATCGCAGCCCTCACGGCACTAATCACTCGATTACGTTCCGATGATGGTGGGTGGAGATGATTGATCGACTTCCAGGAGCACAGGTGCAAACCACCTGAATGGAGAAGCACAGTCAGTGAACGGGCCTCGGAGGGTTTTAAAAATTAAAAACTACGGAATTGATTACTTTGTCACCTCCGAGCACCGCCATGATGATGCCACACTGCTGATGCTGCGGAAAACTCGTCACTTCGCGTCGTCGGTCCCTCTGCTACGATTTGATACGCGGAATCGTGAGTCCTGGCATAGAGAGACATTATACATACGCACAGCTTAACGAACACAAACACAAACATTTCCTACCGATATTTATTTGGGGTGCGGTTCATCTCAGAGGTTTCCCGTGCGGCAGCACAGCACAGCATCACTCGGACAGGATTTTGCCTTAACCGAACCAAGGATTGCCTCTATTGCGTGCCGCTAGAAAAATATCACACTCACCAACATCGGCCAAGGGTGGATTTTTCCCTTTCGATTCCGGATAAAACTTCACCGCACACAAACAAACAGCTTCCACCGACTACCATCACAAAAAAAAACCACCACACAAACCGGATTTATTTAGCAGGAAAAAAGCAACGCGGAACACCCTTTTTCCCTCCTCAAAAACTAGCTGAAAGAAAATCGTTACCCTCACAAATGGAAAACGTCGCTCGATTTATCTGTGATCTAAATCTAACCTTCTGAATTGAATAACAAATCAAAAACTAACAACACCTTTGCTCAACACACAAAACTATCGTTAACAAACTTCCTTTGTGAGAAGAAAATTCGCCAACAAGCCAGAGCCCTCGAGAGCTCCCGGAAAGTTCCGAGAATGCTCTGCTGCGTTACTTGTCTGGCCACACCGAGGCCAACCGAAATCCCAACAACGCCACCAGAAAAGATCTTTTCGCTGGTCCAGCAGCACGCTTGCGCCGGATTTTCCCAGCAAACCACCAAACACCCCAGCTCACCCCTCAATCGTCTTGCAGCTTCCGTTTTTATGTTTCTTGCCGTTTCCGCCATCCACCCCCACACACAAACGAACTGGGGCAAGAGATCCTTTGTTTCCATGCTAACCAGAAACTCGAAGGAACAACCATTTTCAACACAGCCAAGCGATGATTTTTCCCATCATCAATCGGATTTCCTCCGCCCGATGATTGTTAGACATTTTTTCCCACCTTCATTAAACAAACGGGAGAAGGGTGGTGATTTCATCACCAGCAGCGGTCTCACAATCAATGATTGGTAGGTTTTTTACGGGGGTAGGTGGCCGTTGCTGATTGCTCTTTCATCGCTGCGAATCCTTGATGGGTTTCGATCATTACGAATTGACGAGCTGCAAGCTCTATTTCTTTATTGTGTATGGACCACCACACATCATCGTCATTGGTTTATCGGGAGAAGTTTTTACCCTTATTTTGGGCTCCAACCATTACCGCAAAATACCTTTATTGTTGGTCATTGTCTTTCGGGAGATGAAAGGGAAAGTTGACACATTTTTCTCATACGTTATGACCAAGGGTAGGAGGATTCATTTTGAATTTAGAGCTTACACAAATTATTTGCTTTAACTTCAACTGAATCTGAGATCCGATTTGCAATGTAAATTTTATCAACTACATGGTATTGCGACCGGTTAGACATTGCAAAACAAACTTTCAATTGTTTTTGTTCAAATTATATTGCCGTTTCAAGCAAAATTGTTCCATGTGAAAAAATGTGCAAACGAGAAAGAAACGTCTTAAATTTCAGCTACATTTCCAATATTTCTCTCAAACTAAAAAATCACCGACAGTTTTTTCGCAGTGAACAGTTCTCATTTTACATTAGTTTCTTCAAATCAAAAATTACATTTCTCACAATAAACGGAAAATAAGAGCCAAAAATGCTTCGAGTGACACTTAAGTGTAGAATCAGAAGGCATACCGACCCAGCTTCTACGAAAATCTGTTATAAGGCCACACTTTTTCTATCATTTGAAAAGCTCACATAGTTTTTATTTTTCCCAAAAAAAATCAAGTTAAACCGTAGTTTGAGAAATACTTTCCTCTATGTGCATAAAAATGTTAATTTGAGTATCGATCCTATAAGAAGTGCCTACCGGAAAGTGTTGGTGATAATTTCTCTGAATAAATCACTCTAGGCTCCTACCTCCTCCCTAAACCTCTATTTTAGTGTTCTTTTCGGTGAATAACATTATATTCAACAGTTCAAACTCGTCTTAAGAGACTTTTGTTGATAAAATTAGCATTTTTCATAGAATTTTCTTTAATGTGACATTCTTGCGTAAAACAATCAACATAGGGACAACCACCTTCATGAAAATTTCGCATAAGTTCAGAACAAAGTATACCTGCTTGTGTTTTTATTCGAAAGTTATCACTAAAAGAGACCGTTTCCAGCAAAAAAGTGAAAATTACCCAAAAGTCACATGGGACAGTCTTGCTTGGAACGGCCGTATAGTTAATGGAAAACCTGCATCAGGTCATTGATGGCGCCTAAATATAGGCTTCCAAATAGCTTATGTGTAGATATGCGGATGCGAGCTGTAAGACTGTTTTTTAACCGTTATTTTCACCTGAACAGAAGGTACAGATCACATCAAGTTTGTTGCCCAACCCCGTAAGCGAATCTACCTACTGCATGTACATTAGACTGAGTCGATTTTGGGTCATTTTGAAATTTCTCAAACCCTGGGGTCTTAAAAGCTTCGTCGTGGTCCAAAACTCATCCATGATTATTTGTAGAATTTTTAAGTAACGTTTGCATGAGTAAATTTGAACTTTAAGGTTTGTATGGGAAAACTGAATATTTTGTACTGAAAAATCAACATCATTTTTGTTTCTTCTATGGAACCGAGCCAACTGATGATTTTTGTGACAATTTATAAAATTCCTTAAGGAAATTTTAAGCTGAACAACTTTGTCGAAGAACGTAACTTCGTATCTTATTAGGGGAAAAAGTTATTAGCTGTTTAACATGGGTATGTCTTTTCGTATTGATAAACAATAAATTCAATTGACATCACTTCTTGAGCCCCGCAAAGTATTGCATGAAAAGGAGTCATGCAATACCCCGCAAGGCACCCTGCAGTGATGTCAATTGAATTTATCGCTTAACAATGCGAAAGGATATATCCTAATTCAATAGCTAATAACTTTTTTGTCTAATCAAATACGAATTTACGGTCTTCGACAAAGTTGTTCAGCTTAAAATTTCTTTAAGGAATTTTATAAATTGGCACAAAAACCATCAGCTGGCTCGGTTCCACAGAAGAAACAAAAATGATGTTGATTTTTCAGTACAAAATATTCAATTTTCCCATACAAACCTTAAAATTCCAATTTACTCATGTAAACGTTACTTAAAAATTCTACAAATAATCATGGATGAGTTTTGGACCACGACGAAGCTTTTAAGACCCCAGGGTTTGAGAAATTCCAAAATGACCCTAAATCGACTCAGTCTAATGTGCATGCAGTATGTGCCAATTTTCATGTGCAAATTTTAGTAACGTTCTGTCAAGTGATTTTGAAAATATCGTCTAATACAAAAGGTCTTTGATTAAATTATTTGGCCCGAATAACTCAAAATTAAAGAAAGTCTCAGTTTCAGATTCAAAAACAGCTGAGAAACAAATATTAGACTTGAATTCATATAATAAATCGTTAAAGGAGTCCAAGAGGATCTAGAAGTGTCCTAATTTATTCTTATGTTAACTATTCATCGAGTAAAGATGATTGATTCCATGGAAGCAGGGAATATTATAGGTTGTATCAAGCGCAAATAAAAAATTTCGTTTGGGGCAGTGACAAAAAAGTTTTTTTTACTAGTTCATCTAGTTGACTAATAAACACGCCTGACTTCATTTCTGCAAGAAAAAAAAAGCCCGCCTTAGAAATAAACAAAATACGGTGGTCAAATCGTGCACAAAATATTGAAACCGCAAGCTAAGAGATATATTGAAAAATTACATAAAGGACGACAAAACGAACTCTTTAGCGGGCACCAGCCAAAAACTTTTCGTTGAAAAGTCTCGCCTGGATGTTCCGGAGACTGACAATTTGTGAAAGCCGCAAATCAGTCAGTGTTACATACCTGTCGACACAATGAATGGCTAAATATACAAAGAAGGTTGCATCCAAATGCGATGTTTTTCCCTGAATAACACTTCCATAGATCTTGCAAAGTTGATACTATGTTTTGATTGGATCTGAAATGGTGCGATTACTCGAAAACAGTGGTTGAGTGATTAAAAGTTAAATATGTTGTTTTTATGTCGAAGGAGGGCAATCGGCTGAAATTGTCATAACTTCTATCAAATTAAAAGTTTTAAGTAGTTTTGAAAGTCAAGCTTAATAAAACAAAAAAAAAAGTGATAAAAAAGCCTTAATTTGGAAAAAGATAACATTAATATGGATTAATCGTTTTAATTCAAAATTATCTCAGTTTATTTCCAAATCCCTCACGATTCTCTAGCCGAAATTTAAAGACGAAACGATATCTCCAATTCATGTTTTGACTTGGACTTGGAAATTGGTTAAACATATTTTGTAGTGTAGTGTAGTGCACTGAATTCTTCTAACCGTTTGATTTTTGTCGAAACCTGAGAGTATTTCGGTACCATCGGTACCAAATATACTTTTCGTTTGAGAAAAATGTAATATTAGCTTGCACACGATCGATATTTTTAGTATATTGTTGAACTATTCGTTGTTTTATTCAACTTTTACTTTAGTTCTTCACATATGAGTGTTTCAAACTGTTTTAGTAACTGGGGACTATTTTTAATTATCTGACAAGTTGAGGGTCTTCAGATCTTCCAGAAAATTGATTTTTTTTTAACATTTTTCCAACAGAAAAACACATGTATATTTTTGAATTTCTAAAATTTTCATTTTTTCAAGTTAAAAGTTGAGTTTTTTGTAAATAAAATTGAACCATATTGCAAAGCTACATAGCTCTATTATTTTTCAACAGGCCTTTTGAGCGCATCAAAACGCATTGAAATTTTATCAACTTTTCAAAAAAAATACTTTTAAATTTTTAAGCAATGACCTTCAACATGAAAAATTGTTAATAAGCTTTAAATTGTGTATAGAACTACCGTCTGCATAACCGGATAATATGCAAAAAAAATACCATTGTACAGCCCAATCAAGTGAGCCAACAAACCGTTTAACAGTTATGAAAAATAAGACAAAAACAAACAACTGTCGACCAAGTATGCAGGTAGCGCGTGTTTCTAACAATGTGGGAACAAAAGAATTTATCAAATCACGAAAAAAAACACTATTTTTCACGCTTTGTAGAAGGTTTGCACTCAGTTCTTCCAGCAAACATTTAAGCAGGTATATCGCAGGAACAACAGAATAATTCAAATAAATAAACCAGATGAAATGATTATATTTAACTTATCAAAATAGCATAGAGCTACAAATGTGGAGATGATATAATGACAAAATTATAACGATTTTATTTCCCCCCAAAAAAACAAAATAAACGATTCTAAGTTATTTGATTAAATAAAAAAAAAAAATTCCGACCGAGAATTGAACTGCAGTCCTGCGAGTTTCTGTCCGACATCTTACCACTATGCCAAATTTTTTTTTGTTGCCACGCTATAGCTCTGTAGGTGAGATTTTCGTTTTAAGAACCGGTCAAGAGAAGAGAGAGAGAGACCGGAGAGTGTCAATTGAAGGACCGCCCATTTATCGTAAATATTTAAGTTCACTTTTAGATAGCTTTAATCGTAAATAACGAATAAGCATATTCTAAACTTTTTGGCGTCATATTTACGGCCTAACCAAAGTTCTATCTGATTCAACTTATTTTGGGCAAGCGTGTCATAAATGAATGATACAAAATCACTCAATACCAACGTGTTTACGATGGTTATTCAAAATGTCGCACTATTCGATTTTATGTAAGCTGGTTTGCTGCATCGGTAGTGCCCCAGATTTGATCTGAATATGGAGTGGAACACTGAAGATTCGGTCGGTGTTGTGGATGATCGTGTGAGCGAGTGAGGTAGCAATACACTGACAACGATTTAAATTCGAAGATATGATTGGAAAAGCACTACTCCCAAGCATAATGATGCATGACCACTACATTCAAACGAAACAAGAAGAAACATTTTATGGGTTTTTATTCGACATTATCCGACAATATTCTTGCTGACTGATTATTTCCATTCTGCTTTATCTTGCGATAGGATATAAGATATGTTTTATTTGATTTCTTTCATAAATATGCAATGCGGTTACACTTGGAGGACAATGCCAGTTATTAAGAGGTTTGTTAATGCCGGTCCGGCATGAAATCTTATACCGATAATTCCACCTTCTAGGAAGTTCATTATTGGAGTAGAGTCTGATTAGTGGGCGTAGAGTGCTAAACCAACACGGTATAAGCGTATAAGTATCATTTTTTAAATGTAGAAGTGTCTATAATGGAAATAATGCTTTTTACCTGGTTAATAATCGTAGAGCTCAGTATCTACGATTATTTTCAACAACATCACTGCCACTTTCTCATAGGTTTTTGATCAATGCGTAAAGATTTTGGTGGCCAGTGCATAACTCCCGAAATAATAACTATATGAAACATGTTTATATTTGATTTTTTAACCACTTTTTTGTGGTTCCAAACACAGGAACTGAAAACTTATATTATTGGCATTGACTATACTTTACAATGATCTTTTATCGAAAATTTAATGTACTAAGTATATGACCAGACCGTAGAAGAAACATTCGCCTTTTTTTCGCCAAAACACAGAATGTTTTCGTCAACCTTGCCTAAGGCGCAAATTGTCAAATGATAAAAACAAATCTCCAACTGTTTCACTTGTATTGCACATCTTTAGATAACCCATTCCAAGCACCCTTCAACTGGAGAACCGATTTTTATTTTTCATTATCCAACAATAAATTACATAGCGTTAGAAAGGTTATTTCTTGAGAGTCATTTTTCATTGAAAGATTTTCAGTTACCTCTTTTTAGAATTGAGTAAGTAATCGTTGAAATTTAAAAATTTTAGTATGAAATTAAATTGATTTTTGCAATTATTCTTTAACTTTAACTTTGTCAAAAATCTAGCTATGTCAAAAAAAATTATTGTAAAATCATGGTAAAAAAGCCATCTTTTAAGCATGATATAAGATAAATAACAGTCAGATTGAAAATCGGTTAAGAAGGTTGTGAGTAGCACCCAGGTAAAGAATGCGTTGTGACGTCACGAAAATTTATTTACTTTTTTCGAAAACGTTCAAGACTTTTTACTTCAACACTATTAAAGTAATTCTTCAATACAAGTTCAACACAACAATGCGCTTCAATAAACGAATTCTATTATAATTTTTATTAAAGAAACTAATTTTTTTTGCATTAACTCGGTTGTTTTTAAACATTTTTTTCTATTTCAACACTTGATTCGAGAATGACACGAATGCCACGAAGATGGTAAAGTGTCATTAATAAACCTTAATAATAAAATAACTTGATTTGAGAATAAACAAACTAAATATCAAACAAATGAAATCCTCATCGATTTTGTAAATGAATATTTGTGAATCATAAAGCAGGTAGTTATCTGTGATTTGAATAAAAATCTTGCAAAAGATCAAGTTCTTCATATATCTTCATATATGCTTGAATGAAAAACACCGCTAGTAGGTTCTATTTCTTTCTGGCATTATGTTCAAACAAAATAAGTTCCATGAAATAAATGTCATGAGATTCAAAAAATCTTTGAACATGGTAAACTTAATAGATTAACTTTTTATATCAAAAAAATCATTAGATTTTCATAGAAAATTGATTAATAAAATTGATTAAATTATTTAGAAAAAAACTGCCCTTATTGAAATTTTCACCTCAAAGAATGTCACTAGAAAATCCAAATCGAACCCCGTGTTCACATAAAATCTCACAAAAGAGACTTTTAACTGAAATAAAAAATTAAATAAATTAAAATATGTACCAGCACAAGGTGTCATGCAAAATTTGGGATTATTCTAAGGAAAGGAGTTGCGCAACGCACCTGAAGTTTGTATGGAATTATGTGGATTTTGTTCGGCATGAACAAAAAAAAACGGTTTTTCGTCAATAATTTGGGTCTTTATCAACCAATTTTTCTAATAATTTGAGTATTTTAAGGCTTCAATTATAATAGTATTTCATCTAAGGAACGCATTTCGATTAGAGTTATCATAAAACAGCTATAACGTTCAAAATTAGCGTCGATTAACGATCATTCAGCTATTTTTTGTAATTCACTCATCAGAAGCTAATTTTTGAAACTCAAAAACCTTTTAAACTAAACCACTGTCGAAATGGGATTTTGAGATACACTATAAAACAAATCAGCTAATAGGGAGTACAGAAATTGGTGCAAAACTTGGTTTTCTTGTTCCTTCCAAACCCAATTTCTCATAATTCCATACAAATTTTAGGCCATTGTGCCATCTATTTCCATGGGCCAATCCCCAAATTTGGAGCTGGACTTTGTGTTAGCCTAGGTTCTATTTTAGCTTGCAACTTATGAGATTTTCATAAGTCGGCTGATTTAGGCATTCTAGTGTCGATTAACAAACTTTGAAAAGATCGAGGCTTTGAAATCATCATTTATTTTTCCTTTCTTTGCAATTAAAAGTTAAAAAGCTTCAGAAACACATTTCAACGCATTTACGATTAAATATTTGCTAGTATTAGTTTTATTTTCTAAATAATATTCAAATGATCGCACAGAAAAATTTCGAATAAAATTGATGTGAGCAGTGTTGCATACCTTATCTGCTTATATGGGCCTTTGAGATTAAATTCCCCTTATTTCTTGGGAAATAATTGATCGAATTCATCACCAAATCACATTATTTATTAAGTTTTTAAGCTTTTTAAGTAAATTAAGCATTAATTTTAATTATATTTATTACTTGTAGTTAACCATAAAATTTTGTGACTTCACAACGCTTTGCAAAACCCTTTTCTATCAATGATGACAGTATTGCGTGATCAGAGAAATAATAAATTGGGTTATTCCACAATAAATCACAAAAAGTTGGTCGCAGTGGATATTTGAATATTGGACGCAGTGGATATGCATCTTCTCATACAAAAAAAACCCTGTATAAAAAAAAAGGAGCGTTGTGACGTCACGAAACTGAATCGCTCTAAAATAAATTGAAATCAAAATTTGAAAAATCAAAAACAGCGATTAGTTGGTTGTAATGAGTCGATACTTTCCTGAAATTTTCATAAAATTTGATCAAATAGAAGAGCAGAAAAATGCGGCGTTGTAAAAAAACTGAAAAGTGGAAAAAGAGGCGCGTTGTGACGTCACGATTCCTTTTGCTTATATTTTGTTAACTATTTGTTCTATAAAATTACTTTTGGTTTCAAATTGTAGAGAATTGAATTTTGACCTATTTTTAACAATGTGCGATCTGACCTGTAAAACTTACATACAATATACCAAAAAAATGTTATTGGATTTGGATTGACGTTATTAAATGCGGTTTTTAAACCACTTTTACACATTTTTTGTGGCCATTATCTTAGAAAAAAATATTTCAAGATATGCAACATATAACAGACAGAGTGACAATAAAGTTCTAGAACTTTTTGAAAATGATTCGATGTCTGCTTAGTAATTTCGCCAAATTATTGGCTTTTCTAAAGTTTAGAGTTGTTTCTAAAGATGGCTAGGTATTTTTATAAAATAATTTTTCCTTTAAAATACAGTGCGTTTGATCAAATGTTTTGGAAAGATTAGTTTTTCCTTATAATTTTTAGGCAAAATTCGCGAGATTCTTACATAGCTTTAAGTACTGAAAATCATCAAGTTTCATTTATAAATGAGCAGTTTAAGATCAACATTTGAAGAATAGACGCCCACAAAAACTAGTTTGATTTTTGCAGATTTTCTGGTCAAAAATTAGAATATTCATTTGAAAGCTTCAATTGTGTGTAATTGTTTCTTTAAAAGTTGAGAGCAAATCGGGTGCAGAATTGATATTAGATACCTATGAATGTATATTTCAATGCATTGAAAAAAAAACCGGCCTTCGGATAAAAATAAGTGAACACATTTCACCATTCCATTCACTTGTCTCGAGTTGATTTTTAACTGTCGTGGAAAGACAAATCTATCGCAATGTTTGACCGGCTTCACTTCGCAAATCAGTATTCCAACCGTCCATGATTTATTGTTAACGTGTATTAACTTGTAGCTTTTAATGATAGCTTTTACTATTGAATCAATATATACAGCTGACAGATACACACGTATTGCCAATAACAAAAAGCATTAAACTCAAACCAGCCCTTGAGAACTCTTAGAACATTTTGCTCTTAAATTTATCATAAATACTCACTTTCATAAATAAAAGCATCGTTAGACACAAAAAGTCAAATGTGAACTTTCGTGTGTTAAGTTGTGACTTTAAGGTTTCGGATATTTTTGTTAAAATTCTCTCTGTGAGCGCAATAGTTCAAATTTAAAAATTAATTAAAAATTAAAAAAAACAATGAAAAAAAAGAGATTTTTAAATAAGACTTTTGTCTGCCTCAGTATACAGCCAGTTTTGCAATGTTTCACAATGGAAGCTGAATCATTTCAGTGGTCAATCAATGGAGGAGCTAATTGAAACTGCCCGTTTTAATTCGATAATATTGGTATTATCGGTATGTTGATTTTTTTTTAAATTTTTGAAATATTTGTTTGTACTGAAATAAGCTAAAAAAATGTTTAAATAAACTCCAATTTATGGCCCTAATGCAGTAGAGGGTTAAAAGAGGATTAACTGAAATCTGACTGAAGAGCACATAAGAGTAATCATCACATCAACCCTTTTAATCGAAGCCCCAAGAAATATGACATGAAAGTCCTGCGGTAGCAAATTCTCATTTAAAAAGCAATTCATCAATCTTAGCGAAAAATTTCAACAAATAATAAGCTACCAAGCACAATTAATCTCACACAGTCCTCCATGATTCCAAAACATAAATCCACCTTTCCACTATCGACTCCCTGCAAACGTTAAGCCTGTAAGGTGAAATCCATGTGTGTTTCCGTCACTCAATCTTGGAAACATCATTTCAAAGATTTCCTCGTTCCCAGCCAACGCCCAGCGTTCGTTTCCATTCGCATTTAAGATAAAGGAAAAAGCTGTCAACGTTGAGGAATTAGCTGATAGTCTCATATGGGTACTTTGGAAAATGTGTCACCCAAATTACGTCTTCTGCTGACTGATTTCAGCTCTAAACAGACGATGTCTCCGACTTTTTCCGCGTGTCTAAGCTCTGGCGAAAAAAAGGCCAACGACCAAACCTCAACATCTCCGATTCGGAAATGTTGCTGAGAAAAGTATGAAACAAAGCTACAGTGTTCCATTCAAGTAGTCTAGAAGTAAAACCTAGATCGGCAGACGGGATCCGTACCGGTGGGCAAAGATATGGGTACCGGAGTGCGAGAGAAAAACATCAAAGGGGGAAGAATGATTGATGATCTTCGGCGGCTGTGACTCGGTCCCTCTGTCTACCAGAGGAAATTCGGGGATTCCAAAGGTTTTTGCGTAGGTATATACACAGGCAGCCGGTATGGAAAAAAAACACAAATCTACGGCAACAAACGGTCGGTTTTGTGTAATGCGTCTCATTCACGTTTTTCCTCGACAGTTGCCTTTACAAAACCTGAATCGATTCGGGGAAATGCCAAGCCGGTATGGAGTTTATGTACGTGTCCTTTGCATTTTTTCCCCAGATTGCCAATTTCGATGAGATAATGACCTTTCGGATTTGGTTAAACGAGAGTCTCGTAGCAGCAGCTGTTGAAGCATCCCTGGTGTGCTTCTCGGTGGGCGACAATCGTACACACGCATGATTCACAGGTTGGAACAGCATTTTGATGCAGAGTGAAACATTCCTAAAATTAAAATTAAAACACTGTAATCTTACTATACACTTTAAAATATAATGAAACTCTCAGTTATCTTACCGAAAGGGCACCTCATTTCGTTATACCATTATAGCCATTTGCGAGAAAAAAAAACTCAGAAAAAAGAACTAGTTAAAATTTACGTGCATTCTTGAATTAAATTATGTAGGTTAACCTGTACTCACTGTTCTGTATTTTCACCAAATATTAACGATTACGGGAAGCTTCCTTCGGTAAAATCCTAGCAGGCTTTCCCTACGATGCGTGGCGAAAACTTCGAGCACGTACCAAAACATACACAACACTGGGCAAGGACAACTTCGACTGCATTCCGTTCGCGCCCGAAGACAAACATGTAATGAAACCGAAAAAGTCATTCTCGCCTACTGTGACCGGCTGCCATGCCACCCGAATACCTACCTTCCTAATGGCCAAATACGAATGACGATGAGCGGAAGCTTTTGCAATTTTTATGGCCTAGGGTTCCCAAATTGCTTGAGAAGAATAATACAGAATTAAATCCATTATTGAGAATGTTTTGAGAAAACAAAATAAGTTAATTCAAATTTTAACCGTGTTAATTTAAAAGAAAATGTGAACTTTGTTTCTTAATTTAGGAATAAAAATTCAAACTAAAAATAACACTGTTCATCTTATCGCAAAAAAACAAATATTTTCAGTGGTTGTGTGTACATTTTATCCGTGAAAAAGTTCGAAACTCATTAAAACTTAAATTCAACACCAACATACTAGGCCCTAAATCGAAAACCGGCGTATTTACTATACGGAATGTTTAAGAGCTGGTTTTTTAAATTAATCAAAATTTGCTCTACATCTTTGAATATAGCATCTTGAATTCAATTTTCCTCTAGGGTGGACCTTAAACTATTTTTGACGAAAAGGTTAAAAATAGACAAAAAAAAACAACATTGCGAAAACAGAAAGTGATACATATTGTAGATATGATCTGGAGAATGTACAGAATAAAAATTGAAGTAATGAAATAATAATAAAAACATGTGACAACACTGAACTAAGAGCTTCAAAGTGAAAATAAAAGCACAAATCAGTTATTGGTCCAATCTTGTGAGTGCCCAGCAAACATTTTTGCAGGTGTATTCTTATGCTGTTTTTATATACGTTCCATATATATTATAGAATGATCGTATGAAAGTTCAAAACAGCATTTACCTACCTACCTACATACACAAATTTCATTTTTTTTTTTCTGAAGCGATAACAACTAAAGCAATTGGGCGTTATCCGACACCTTCTTCGTACCGATCGGAAGAATGCAAGAGAGCGTAAGATTTAGCTTTCACAGTCTTCAAATCGTTGCCAGCAACCATATTTCAAGTTTTCTCATTGGTCAATATAACTCAATTCCCATCTGATTTTTAACCATATGGATGCACTGCTGATTGCGGAGAGAACACAACAATGATTCTCTCACTTAAAGCCCGCGCGATAGCAAAATCATTTCAAAATTTACAAACATGGCGAACTTTCTTTTATATCCGATTTAAACTGACTCCAGACGACATTTTATACGATCCTTTCTCTATGCAGTTGGAATTGCGGTTCGCAACATCATTGTAAACGACTTTAGTTTCATATTTGCTGGGTGACGGGCTTGTTAAAGCTAGATTCTTAATAATAAATGAGATTAATCGTCAGTTCACAACAATGGCGTAGTTGGTACGAAGAGCGCAGATTGGAAAGGCTGCTGCTTAGTGTGTTTGGAATGATGTCAGTTCCGGTAAATAAGACGCTGCCTTGTTTGTTTAACCTTCCCATGCCGTTCGCAAAATATCCGTTTCGGGGAAATTTGAGTTGTAGTTTGATTTCGTTCTCCTGGCTGTAAATGTTAACCGATTTTGATGATATTATATTCATTGTGCAGGTAATTTGTTCTTATTACTCAAAATTTTAAAATAAAGTCGATATGTATTACCACGTTATCAGAAACTGGTTCAAAAAGTAAAAAGTCCGAAAAATCAATTTTATTTTTAAAATGCTCATAACTTTTGACAGCTTTTCTGTATTTAAGTGTTTCATTGATGTTTGAAATTGTCAAGAATCCATCTATTCGACAGTGTATAGATATGTTGGGGTCCAATGAAAGTTTTGACCGCTATCTCAGATCTTCCGGTAGAAAAAAATCTAACTTTAAAAAAACGATATCAATTTTTTGCTTTGCTTAGCTGTATTTCATTTCCCAATGAACCGATTTTCAAAACTCAAATTTCAATTTTTTGACTTTAATTTGATCATTATTTTCATAGAACATACTTGGTCTGTCAAAACTCATAGTTCTTCAGTATATTGGAATGATGATAAAGAGATTTCAAATGTGCGCTTCGGGTCATATTGACCCGAACGGCATGGGAAGGTTAAGAAGCGCGGATTACAAAGACGCTGCTCAGGTTGTTAGGTTGAAATGATGCGAGTTTTTGTGAATAAGAAAGAGTGAAATGACTTGCGCAGTTTAGAAAGGTTGCTGCTTGTTTGTTTTATGATGATGTCAGTTCTGGAAAATGAGACGCACTGAAAAAGCGCAGATTAGGCTGCTGTTATGTTTGTTTTGAAAAGATGCCAGTTTCGGTAAATAAGATAAACTGAAGCTGCGCAGATTAGAAAGGATGTCGCTTGCGGTTCCGGTAAATGAAATGGACTGTAGAAGCGCAGATTTGAAAGGCTGCTGCTATTGTAAGGATGCCAGTTTCGATAAATAAGACGGAAAAAGCATAGATTAGAAAAACTGCTGATGGGTTTTTTCTGTTCCGGTAAATAAGACTGAGAAGCGCAGATTAAGAGAGTGTTGCTTGCTTTTTTATGATGATGTCAATTCCGGAAGATTAGAAAGGATGTCGTGAGGGGGGAATCGATAAATTGATGAATTATTGAATTGTAACTTTCTTCACTAAACTTCAAACCACTGATAAGTTGATATAACTCCCCCTGCATAGGAGAAAACTATTGATCGCCATAAGCTCCTTGCGCCAACTAGCTCATCTTTCCCGAAGTTTCGTTCCCGACCGTGTAATGATACCAATAACTTAATTTCGATTTTTTCGTAAATCATTTAATTTTCAATTGATAATTCGTAAATATTTTTCATGATGAGTTTGAAAATTATAGATGCATAGAGTTTAGAGTTTAGAAGAAAACTATAGGTGTAGAAAATGAGCGGGTAGAAATTTTTAAGAAGCATTTTCATCACATACTTAATTTTTGTTCAGCACGGATCAACTATTTTCAATTGTTTCTCAAATTTTGAAAATCCATCTATAATTTTTAGAATCTTGAATTGTTCTCACTTCGAGATTATAGTTCACCGATGAACCCGTAAATATTAATTCTCAAAGTTTTTCGAACTTTCGAAAATTTTATCCAAAGGGGAAAACTGAAGAAAATTCAGATAATCTAAAGAGTATATTCTTTAATAAAATGCCTAGATTACCACCAGAAGATCCTTTTTTAAAGAACTGCTATTTTTTAAATCTATGACTTTTTTACATTTGCTAAAAAAAGCTCTTAAAAAAAGTTAAACTTCAATTTATTATGAAGTCATTTTTTTAATTTTATTATCCTAATGATTAGAATCGTTTTTTTTATAAGAAGAACTAATTTTCATATGAGGCCCTTGGAGCCAAAGGGGTATAAGTGCATGAAAGCTTATTTTGAGAAAACACGCTTTTGAGTTGTGGTGTTTGGCAATTTTCCATATATTTTCCGAAAATTTGTATTTTGCTTTGGAACCCAAAAGTATGTAAAAAAATTTCTAAAAATCTGAAATAACCATCAAATATACTTTGAATTATGGAGAATCGTTTGGCATCATTAACTCAAAATCGACCATTTTGTCACTTATACCCCTTTAGCTCTGAGGGCCTCATATGTAGGTATGTTTCAAATTTTGTTCCTCAAATTTCAAAGCTCAATGAATCTATACATTTCAACCATCGGGACCTTTGAGACAGGCTGGAATTTCAATATTTTTTTCTACGTGTCATTAGAACACGTGGAGTAATTTTTGAATGCTAGTGCCATCACTACCAGTGTATCAATCACTTACTTAGCACTTAAGACACGAACCTAAGGTTGATGGAAATGTGGTTCAGTGTTATATCAGTTTATCAGTGTTTACATTCTGTTTTCGATAGAAATGATCATAGAGAATACACTTTTATTACCGTGCTCTTGTTTCATTTCCTTTAGTGTTTTCAGTTAATTTAAGGGCTTATGCTACATAAATCTTATTGATAATTTTCAAATTTTCCTCGAAATTAAACATTTTTGCCAAAATTTGCCATGACTGTGTGAGGAGAATTCGACTTCGGGAAAGAATCAAGTCGTATCGAGCTAGAAAACAGCCAAACAGAATCGTGTGGCCAATACCCGTGCTCGGATGTTATACGACCAGGTGCTGGCCAAGTTTGAAGGGAGTCTTCTGATGGACGATGAAACCTATGTCAAGACTGACTTCGGGCAAATCCCATGTCAAAAATGCTACTTGCAGCTGTGGCAAAAAAATGTTTTCTTTACAAATAAGACATTGTTTAAAAGACATACACCGTCTTAGCCGATTTAGGCTTTACAGACTGAATAAATGACGTGGACAACTAAAGATTAACATTTAACACCCAGTACCGAGATGGGAACCGAACCCATGCCATCAGTGGGCCAGCGATTCGTCTTACAACGCTAACCATTCGACCACCGAGACGTACATTGTCGTCGGAACTATACCAAAAAGAGTGTTTCCTTAAACGAATGTGGCTGTTCATTCGATCCCAATACCATCCCGCCATATTTTGGCCAGATTTGTGAAAGGGGTCAGTTTGTTCAGAAAAATCTTAACCCACCCAACTGCCCCCAGTTCCACCCTATTGAGTAATACTGGGCAATCATGAAGAGGAGACTCAAGGCAAAAGGAAATGTTGCCAAAGACATCAACCAGATGAAGATAGCCAAGTTGGATCTCATTGGCCTTAGGCAGAAGTCGTGTAATATATGCGCAACACAAATAAAAAAAAAAATCAGATGAAGACCTGGTGGAATAAGTTAGCTAAAACGATGGATGAAGCATGACATGACGAATAAAAATCGAAATCGTGACGAATAAGTTAATCCGTATTTTTTCTAAAAAGTATGAAGAAAACATTACATTTGTATAAAAAAGATCTTGAATTTAATGTTAAATAACTGTAATACACAAGGAATATTTGAATAAGGTAGTGCCGAGAGCCATATTGGGTTTTTTTATGACGTCACAAAAACGATTGTATCGCAAATTTATATGAGAATGGTAGGAATTTCAAAGAAAAACACGTTTTAGAACGAAAATGAATTCCAATTTCACTATTTTATGAAGGTTTTTGGTCCTTTGAAGATTGCATTATGTTTTTTTCCTTATTTTATTAATGAATGCAATGTCGCCTTGAAGCTAAAACGAGCAAAAATGAAGCAAAATCAGCTTTTAAAAGATCCAGCTGGTAGATATTGAGTGTTCAACTGATTGTCATGATTATAATTCAACCGGTTCACCATGTACAATTCATATGTAGAACAATTAACATCAAAAAATGATTAGTTAAATTAGTTAAATCAGTTACTAAAATACCATAAAAGATTGTTGTTTTGCATAAAAATTTGTGTCTAGATCACTTTGCTGTAATAAGGAGCTTAAAAAGCACTGACTTGAATACTTTGAAATAATTTTAAAGTTTTACAAATTTCAGAGGTGAAAATCCACCATTTTTTCTTACTTCGGTGGTCTATTTTGGACAAAAAATATTCGGAAATACAACTTTTTTGTACCGATCTTGAAGAGCAAGAATCCTTCCACAATAACATGTTATCAAAGTGGAAAATTTCCAGCAGATTCTTCGAATTATCAAGTTTTCTAGTAAATTAAAAGATTTGTCGTGATTGTGACGTCTCAGCCTGTACCAATACTAAAGCAAGGCTGCCTTGGCACTACCTTCTTTAAATATCCCTTGTGTAATACAGGTTTTTTTTTTGTTCCAATTCTATCTGAAACAAGCTTTACATAAAACAGTCAATCTTTAATTTTTCACTTTCACAATGACGAGATATATCATCCAACAGCATAAAATCCCCGAAAAAAAAATCACTTTTCGAATCTTTTTTTTAAAGCCACCCTTTCCAAATTGGTAATAGGCGATGGAAGCGAAAAGCTATTGTTTTAATGATGTAACCCGTAAGATCTGTCTTATCAAAATTTGTAAATTCAACACCGGATAATTCCAAATATCGTGGTATGGTTACCCTGTGAATGCTAGTATACAATCAAAGCAACCTCGATGCATACTTTGAAACCTTCACCCCACTCCTGATGTGGTTCAACCATCAACACCCAGAGCTTTTCCTCCCACCGTTCGAACTTGATAGCAGTACCAAAACCGGCCACAAGATGGCAGCCCAATGTTCGAACACAATCCCCTTCTACGAGTGCGACCCAAGAACGTTTTCCCCAGAGACCCCTCAATAGGGCTAGATCCGTCTCTCCGTCCTAAAGTAGTTACCAATCCAGAGCCAACAACAGCTAAACCAGGAACCAGGATGTTGGGTTTCTTCTTTTGTCGAGCGGCCCAAAAATAAGCTCTTTATTCACGCGGCGCGGTTCAATTTTCCATCCCCGAAAGGTTGTGCCCGACGGTTTAGGTTGGTTGGTTTTTTGTTCAGCCGTTTTTCTTTCACTCGGAAAGCCTTCGCGTTCTTCCCTTTTTTTTCATGGCTGCCGGAATCTTCCTAGAGATGAATGGATGGTTGGAACGGAGGAAGCAAAAATCGTGTCATGAAAAGCCGAATCCAAGCAGCGAGCGTAAGTATCTACATCTATCGTCGTCGTCCCCGGAATGGGATTCCTACTTCCTTATGCTGGCTGGCTGGCTGGCTCGTCACTTTGCCGGAGCCGGAATACGCAACATAATTAATCATTACATTCTATTGGGTGGATTGACCTATAAATGTTGACAGAATCGTTGCCTTTGTTGTTGTTGATGCTTCTTCTTGATTCTCGTTTTTTTTTAAATGGTGACGTTATTGGTGTAATGTGACAGCTTTTCGTGTTGGCTGTGATACGGATCTTTTTATTGTCTTGAGGAATGCCAATTTTATTGGTTAGATAACATTTCCTCGATTCGGTAATCAATATTTATGCCACATAAAATTCAAAGACATTAATAAAAACGCATGTTTGATTTTGATCTCTGGTTGTTTGAATTGATACTCCCTCCCCTTATTATGATTTTTGAATCCAGAGTCTTAGTTCAGAATTTTTTATTAGGTCTGGATGTTGGATTTGTAGATCCTTAATCCAGAATCTATAGTACTTGGATCTCATCTTTATTTGATTGACATTTGAATTGAAGCTCTCAGAGCTAAAGGGGTATAAGTGCATAAAAGCTTATTTCAAGAAAACATGCCTTTTAGTTGTTGTGTTTCGTTATTTTCCATACATTTTTTGGAAAATTGTATTTTTCTATCGAACGTAAGAGTATGGGAATAAAACTCTAAAAATCTGAAATAGCCACCAAATATAGTTTGAAATATGAAAAATTAGTTGGCAGTTGGCAGTATAAACTCAAAATCGATCATTTTTGTAATTATACCCTTTTGGCTCTGAGGGTCTCTAAAATTGTGTATTTTTTGTGTTTTCGGAATTTTGAATTTTCTTAGCAAATTTTCAATTGGAACGACTCGGTTCTGACCTTCAAAATCATAATTATAAATAAAGTCTAACAATTTATGAAATTTTAATTCATGAGTGTGATCCAGATATTGCGAACTGCAAATTTTAAACAGATTAATCAACAACTAAGAATTCAAATACTCTGTCAGATCAAAATAATAAAAAAATATGATATCGAAAATTTGTTTGATCAAAATTTGATTAAAGAATTTCAAATAAAATAAGATGATAAACAATTTACAATACTGTCATTCGGATTTTTTTCACCATGTTTTAGATATTCTAAATTTAAAGAAACTTTCACACATATCTGTTCCAGAAGCTACTTTGAGTTCAATTTCCTACCACAAGTGAAGCTCCTCTCCAAACTAGGTGCGAACTCAACTGCCGACGGCAAACAAATCTCAGACAGATTTTCGCACCTCAGCACGTGTCCGCGTGTCGACATTCTCGAACGGATGATAAAGGAAGATAAATAATCTTGCAACCCCCGGGGTTGAATTTTTGCGAATCCGATATTGGCACAACAGAAAAAGGGTCCTCAGCTCGGATTGTACCTTTGCCATTCTATGCTGTAACGTGAGATGCAATTTTAAATCAGATATCATTGATTTAACTAGCTTTGAGTTAACCACAAATTTATGTACCAGAAAATCGAGCCAAAATTGTTACACGAGAAGAAAGGGTAGGTGTGATTATTCTAAAATGCTTTATCTTAAAATCGATTTGAATTTGAATTCAAGCTACTATATTTCGAATTGAAGAATCATTATTTAAAAAATAACACAGACATGTGTTTGAAGTCTCGACGAAAAAGTTCCCGTTTTTAAAAAAAAGACGGAATGGCTGAGAAATCGCAGATTTTTAGGACTGTTGCGGTTGAGTATTTGCTTTGATTTGGTCTTCTGATGAAAAAGACGGAATGGCCTTGGCAGTGCAGATTATTAAGACTGCTTCTTATTGTTTGTTTTGGTTTGGCCTTTCGGTGGAAAAATACGAAATGCCTTTGAAGGCGCAGATTTTCAGGCAGCTTCTGCTTATTGTTTCCTTTGATTTAGCCTTCCGGTTGCAAAAGTCATAGTTGGCTTAGGAACTGCAGATTTGTAAGGATGCTGCTGCTGGTTGTTTGTTATGATTTTGCCTTCCGGTGGAAAAGACCGAATTGACTAAGGAAGCACAGATATTTAAGGCCTGTTGCTGATTGTTTGTTAGAATTTGGCCTTCGGTGGAAAAAGATGGAATGGCTTTGGAAGCGCAGATTTCGAGGGCTACTGCTGCTGATTGTTTGTTTTGGTTTGGCCTTCCGGTGTAAAAACGCAATTGGCTTAGGAAGTGCATATTTGTAAGACTGCTGCTGCTGATTGTTTGTTATGATTTGGCCTTCCGGTGAAAAAGACCGAATTAGCCAAGAAAGCGCAGATATTTAAGGCTGCTGTTGCTAATTATTTGTTAGAATTTGGCCTTCCGGTTGAATAATATGGAATGGCTTTGGGAACGCAGATTTTTAAGACTGCTGCTGATTGTTTGTTTTGGTTTGGCCTTCCGGTGTAAAATACGCAATTGGCGTAGAAAGTGCAGATTTTCAAGGCAGCTTCTGCTGATTGTTTGTTTTGGTTTGGCTTTCCGGTGGAAAAAGACAGAGTTTTCTTAGGAAGCGCAGATTTTTTAAACTGTTACTGCTGATTGTTTGCTTTGATTTGGCCTCCCGGTGGAAAAAGAAGAAATAGGCTTAAGAAGCGCAGATTGTTAAGGCTACTGCTGCTGATTGTTTGTTTTGAATTCGCCATTCGGTGAAAAAGGCCAGATTGGCATAGGAAGCGCAGATTTATAAGCTGCTGCTGCTAATTATTTGTTTTGGTTTGCCTTTCGATAAAAAAAAAAAAAGATGGAATGGCTTAGGAAGCGCAGATTTTTAAGACTATTGCCGCTGATTGCTTATTTTTATTTGGCCTTCTGATTGGGAATGCCGTTTCTAAGAATACTATCGAACTATTCCAGCTCTCGTAGACAAGAAATGCACAGCATGGGAAAGCTGTTGCTAAGAATGTTTTCGGATTGTTCTTGCTCTGGTTTGAAAAGCGTTTGCTAAGACAGAAATGCAGAGTCGAGATGAGGGATATTTCAAAATAAAAAATAATGTATTTAGAAAAACAAAAGTCAGTAAATAAAAGATTCTTTTGAGAATAGAGTTGAGAAGGAATGTAGAGATGAGATGAAGGATATGCAGAAATTTAATAAAATTTTTAGGATGGAGAATGAATATGTGGATTATGGAATACAAATTTAGTATATTTTGTGGAAAAAAGTCGATACGTGAATAGTTTCAATTGAGAACAGAGGTGAGAAGGATTGTAGAGATAAGATGAAGGATAAGCAGAAAATAAATCCAATTTAATAAAAATAAAATAAAATAATAGTTATATGCGGCAACACTGAAGATAAATAAAATAAAATAAATGTCTAAGGCCACGTTTGTTATGTTGACAACACCTAAAGCTACGGGCGCTTTAGCTTCATCGATTATGCCAGTTATTTAATTGAAATAATCATTGAAAAATCGTGCTGAACCGATATTTGAGTATTGTGACCTGAACCACGATTTTTATACCACGAACCACGATCTTCAATATTACCACGACTTTGCTGTAGGAACAAGCCGAATGGTCAACTATAATCCTATTCTTTAGCGTCACTTTATAATATCAAGGGTCAAATGATAAAAAAAAAATTTTGCCTTTCCAACAAAAAAAAATATTTTTTTTATTCAAATCATGATTTATAAAGTTTAGAATTCAGAAGTTAAACATGTTTCTTATTGGATTGGAAAATGCCAATAATAAAAATTATTCCTAATCAGCACCCAGATTTTGGTTTCAGATTTTCATATAAATATTAATAATAACAAAAATGCGGATTATGCGAATGCTATAATGAATATATTAATAAAGGAATATAGATTTTAGAACAAATACCATAGTTGAGCTAATCTGGTCAATGCTTTTGTAGTTGCAATTGATCAGCTTGTAAAACATCTACATATTTTACTTCATAAGTTTGATACTCATCTAAAAACATGGAATTCTAGAAACCTATCTAAAGCTAAATTACAAAACAGTTATCTTATAACAATTTGCCCTTTACATAAGATTTACCTCACATCATAAATTTCATATTTATTACTTAAACACACTTCACACGCTTTCACTTAACAAATAACTCGCCTGAAACATTGAAACACCTTACATAGGAAAGAAATGTCAAACTTTGTTGAAATAAAAGTTCAGTCTGTGTTAGATTCCAAATCAAATTAGAAGAGTTGATGATCCTCAAATCTATCCTCGTACGTAGAATAAAAAAGAAAACAGCTTAAGGTTAAGTAAAAAGTCCTTGTTTTTGTATGACTTCGAAGATTGTTTTTCTAATTGTTTATTCAGGAAACATAAAGAAAACAATATAACAGCTCGTTCAAATTCAAAAATTTTGTAAAATGCAATATTCAGCTCATCCGACTCAAAGGGATGGCGACCACTGACCTTGTGAAATCCCGATCGCTGTAGAAAACAGTAATAATTGCTTAACTACAGGGGCTAAACAACATAATTTTCAGTAATTTTTCGGTTGAAGTTTTTACATAAAAAATTGAAAACAAGTTTAAAACACATCAAAACTGCTTCATAGCTAATTATTTTATATTTTTGTTTAAATTGTTCTACAAATGACTGTGAGATTTCAACTTGTTCGAAAATGAAACTACATGTACACATTCATCGATTTGTTATCGTTTTTTCCTAATCCCGTCTTAGGCTTTTTCCTTATATTTTATTTTCTCTAACTAACTTAGGGTATTTTTTCCCCCTTATAAAATTAATCCAGAATGGTTGTAACTCTTAGACCAATCTGCCAAGAAAAAGTTCAATCGAAAAACAAGAATTTCTGAGACTATCAAACTGATAGTTTGTTGAAAAATTTGCTTTTATCAGTTGCCAGTTTGCCATTTTTACTTGTGATTTTATAATTAGTCCCATCCGAAAGTAAAAATAAAGGTGACACAACTACACAACAGGTCCATTTCCAGTTTTCTCAAGTTACCATGTTTTGAGGCACTCTGCGCAAAAATTAAACTAAAATAATGCTTGACTTTGCTTTTATACTAATTTAAGTATATCCCGTCTGTAGGGCTTTACAGCAGGGATGAGCAACGCGCGGCCCTGGAGGCGTCTCGTAGCTTTTTTCAAATTTCTTTTTTTCTCAAATTTTTTCTTCGATATATTGTAATAAAACACTAGTTCATAATAAACCAAAAAAATACACGTCAGTAACTTGCCCATAATCATTCAGATGGCTAACTTTTATCTGGCATTTCCTTTGTACTTTTAAAGGCAAAAGTGTAATTAATATTATTAATAGGAGAGACACAGAGTTATTTTTATTCAGATGACATTTCTTCCCTGTTATTTAACTATCACTACAAATTTAAAAAAAAAACATAAAAGCGGACTGGGAGTACAAACAAAAAATCGGAAGACTAGAGATTATCACAGGAATTTCTAAGTTCGTTGCTCAAATAATGGCAAACAAATAGAACCATTAACAAGAGCACTATTTTTGTTCTTGAATATTGAATGCTTTTGTCGACATGATCGACATGGAATTCTAATCAACATGACTCATTATCAGAAGCAAAATCTGGTTTGACTGAAGGAGTTTTGGACGACTATTTTCAGAAATTTCATAGAGAAATCATGCCAAACAATCATAAATTGTGGCTTTTTACTTTAAAATAAGCAATCCATAATATCTAAGTAAGATTAGCTTTTTAAAGAACATCCATAAATCTGTAGAATTAATCTAGAAACAAAAATGTTAACTGTAATTTTTGGCGTAAAATTGTTTGAAAATCTATAATTTTTTTTCTGAAAAAAACATATTATAAATCTCAATGATCTTATACAGAGCTTCGATTTAAGAAAAAACTGCGCTTCTTGGAAAAAAAATTCCGAAGATACGCACAGAAATGGAATTCAAGTAAATAGGGGGTAGGGTCTAACACTTTCAAAAAATCGATTTTTTTATTGATTTTATTTTCTTATTGCAAAACATTTCAAGAATGTTGTGTCAAATTTTTCAAGTCAATTGGAGCAAAACTGTAGAAATTATAGGCATTTATCTCCTCCTATCTAATACTGGAAGAAAGCAAGAGCAGAAACTTTAACGCGTTTTTCTCGAAAGCACATTTTTAAAGTCCGTGGACATCGTCATTTGAAAACTACTTATCCGATTCTTTTCAAATTTAGAACGTATTTTCTACATATATAATACTAGACCCCCAACGTTTTTCTTTTTTGTTTTTTTTTTTACTTTGGGGAGATTTTACAGGTGAAAAATGGCGGATTTTTTTGTGCAAAATCGTAGTTTTGACTTCAAACAGCCACAAAAATTCATAAAATTTTTTTAAGTTAATAAAAACGTTGGGGTCCAGAAAAATATCTATTAAAAATATTTTGCTCTGATTTTTTGACCTCAGGATGATTCAGTGCTGAGATACAGTGTCCATCGCAAATCCTGATTTTCTAAAAGGCATCCTCAAAAGTGCTCCGTCACCAGCTCATTTTTCAATATTTTCTACTAAAAAATTACTAAATGTTCTTTTAACAATGCTTTCTTTAATGCAAAAAAATTTGAATACATTTGTTTGAACGATAGCTCTAGAAAAAATCGTGAAAATGTTTGTTTATACCCGTTAGACCCTCCAGCCCCAACCCCCCCCCCCCCCCTTTAAAGAAGTTCAACTAGGTTTGGGCTTTAACAACGACTGAAAAAAAACAATTAACAACAAAAAAAAGTGCGTTCTTATAACATTCCACTTTATTTACATATTTTTGCTACAATAAATCATCCAGTACTTTTGAACAAACCCTGCTCGATATGTACAATACAGGCACAAATAAATAGAAACAAACCTCACATCCCCCCTCTCTAGCGCAATCTCACAGCCCAAACTGCTCAATCATTGGGCAACTCTGCCCAACCCCAGCAGCTGTGCAGCCGAATCGTAAAAATAGCTGTCCAAATCCGCCGTCGATCCGTAGGAACCCCTCAGCAGATCGGCAGTAGCATAACTATCATTACTGTTGCTACCCGGCTCGTTCCGATTCGATTGTCCGGTTCCGTAACTTTCTCCCTCCAAGGTGGCAGCAGCGGCGCCCCACTGGATTGTGACAGATGGTGGAGGACTCGCTGTCGTTGTCCTTCCTTCTCCGGTGACGGATGACCCGGCTGCAAGGGTTATCGATTCCCGTTTGACAGCATCGACAGCCATCATCATCGGTGAGGGGTGAAATGAAGATGAGCCCCCGCCGGCTGGTGAACGACGGAGCAGCAGAAGTGATTCATCAATCGAAGAGTAAACCGGACGACGACGACGACGTCGAACTGTGACTGCTACTGTCCAGTAGCGGGGTGGAGGAGCTTCCGGCGCCGGAATTGCCGGACAAGTTGAGCAGGGTACCGATGAAGGAATCTTCCATCAAGGTTAAGGAGTTTGGTTTGCTGCCATGGCCTACTGCAGTGGTTGAAGGATTATTCATGAATGGCGGTGGTGGTGGTGATGAATGGCAGCGGGGGCGTAGGTCGAGTGGGCCATGAGTCGGTCCACAATTCTTTGGTGTCCACTGTTTGCAATGTTGTTGTTGTTGTTGTTGTTGTTGTTGTTGTTGGTTAGATTGTTAGCCACCGGATGCTGCTGGATCAAACCGTACAACTTTCCGTGATGGTTGTAGGGCAGATCCTTGCGGCTTGAGGTGGCGACTGCGGAAGAAGTTTTAACCGCTGCATATGTTGCTTCTTTGGAGGAACCCAAAGCCACAGCAGCGGAACAGGAGGAAGTTTCCTTTTTATGCTTCATGCGGCGATTTTGGAACCAAATTTTAATTTGTCTTTCCGAGAGCGACAGCTTTGTGGCGATCTCGATCCTCCTGGGACGGCAAAGGTACCGATTCTGGCGAATTCCTTCTCCAGCTCGACCAACTGCAGACTGGTGTAGGCGGTCCGGGAGCGTTTGGTTGCGGCGTACGAGGCTGTTGCTGTTGCTGCTGCTGAGGACGATTTCGGGGCGAAGGAGGCAGTGGTCGCATTAGTTATGCCATTGCTGCTACTACCGGTGCCACTCCTGGAAGCAACAGAGGGTGCCGAATGGATTTCTGTGGAAAAGACAGAAAGAGAAGGAGATCCGAAATAGTAAGAATTGGGATCGGTATATGGGATAAAAATAAAGAACATGTGTTTACGGCAAATGTGCTTCGCCACCGACTGGTTGCGCCGCGAGGGTTGTTTTTCGGTAGTGCGTCTCCTTGGGCAAACTTTATCCTATAGAATGTGTGAAGGCATCCAGCCAAGGGCGTGCGAAATCTGCAGAAACTTCAATCGAAAACTTTGAACTTTGAAGGTTCAGATTTTATGCAGAGATCAACCAAATAAACAAACTCTAGAGGTTTGCAAATCATTTCAATAGACAATCATTAAAATCCGTGCAAAAAATTTGTTTTGTTGTTGACAATTTTGACAATTTTGACAACTTTGACAACTTTGACAACTTTGACAATTTTGACAATTTTGACAATTTTGACAATTTTGACAATTTTGACAATTTTGACAATTTTGACAATTTTGACAATTTTGACAATTTTGACAATTTTGACAATTTTGACAATTTTGACAATTTTGACAATTTGACAATTTTGACAATTTTGACAATTTTGACAATTTTGACAATTTTGACAATTTTGACAATTTTGAAAATTTGAAAATTTTGACAATTTTGACAATTTTGACAATTTTGACAATTTTGACGATTTCGACAATTTTGACAATTTTGACAATTTTGACAACTTTGACAATTTTGACAATTTTGACAATTTTGACAATTTTGACAATTTTGACAATTTTGACAATTTTGACGATTTCGACAATTTTGACAATTTTGACAATTTTGACAACTTTGACAATTTTGACAATTTTGACAATTTTGACAATTTTGACAATTTTGACAATTTTGACAATTTTGACAATTTTGACAAATTTGGCAATTTTGACAATTTTGACAATTTTGACAGTTTTGACAGTTTTGTCAATTTTGAAAATTTTAAAATTGCAACCTGCGCCACTGCCCCTTTGGAGGATCCAAGAAGGGTGGACGATTTCTTGCGACTCGACCAAACTTTTCCCCGCATATGTCCCGGTATGTTATGGCCTCGCTCCAGGCGACCGACCCGGAGCATGAATGCGAATTCGTTTTATTATTCAGTAATTTCTGCCCTGATTTATTCACCTTTCAACGCAACGTGTTGGTCCTGGCCTGGCCCAGGAACTTCCATTCCCGTTCGTATCGGGGAAGCAGCGGTTCGGTTTTATAAATTCAAGATTACGTGCCAAGAAGCAATTTCAGAAAATATGGCATGTATGAGGCCAAATAGTGGGAAAAAAATCCCGCACAGATATTCGGTTCAAGAAGTGGTTAAACCTTTTTTCCTTCCCCACAAACAGACTCTGAGCGAAAGCAGTAAGAACACGTGAATAGCGGAAAGAAAATAGACAAATTACTGTAGGTAACTGCCAAGTCTCTCTCGTTTCAGGGTAAAGTTTTCCTTCTGGCCGGAAAGTCTTGGGGTGTGAGACCGATGATGGGCAGCCAGTCGGCCAGGGCGATGAGAAATGACGATGATAAATATGGCCATCAAAAACCCTCGACCCTTCCCGACATTTTCGTCGGGCTGATGTTCTTGTTGCTGCTGCTATTTTTGGCCATTTGATGGTTCGGATTCGGATCATCATCGCCGGACAGTCGTCAACCACACAATAATAGGGCTAACCCGGAACGATTCCAAGGGATACCACAAACCGTAAGTCAGTAACTGTGCGCTCTCGGTTCGTCATCATTTCATCTTAATCATGAGGTGTGCGCTAGGTGAATTGCCAGGGGTGTACACTAGGATTGGGGTTGGTTTTCAGTTCAGAAGGAGGAAAAACGGTGTTAGGAACACATAATACCAAATTAATACTTATTGAGGCACATAAACCAAAACAGATCAATTATCCACATATTTTTGGGAGATTTTTTGGATTGAAATTCATTAGTTTCTTTATCCGTGACGTATATTCGAAATGGTTCTTATAACCTTCGAGAGTCAAATTAAATGTTCATCTTGACTTAAATTGACTTGAAAAAAACCGGTGCCGGAGTAATTTTTTAAATCTTTGGACGGAGAAAAACATTGATTTTCGACATTATCCAACATTGCCAACAATGTCGTAGTCAGTAGCGATAATGTTTTTTTTCGAATGACAATTCATAAATTCACTAAAACTACTTGTTCACAAGTATGGACTGATTTGTATATTTTTTATTCACCTTTTTTAAATTTTCCACTGTTGCCATATTAAGTTGTCTAAGTAAAGCTTGCGAGAATTTTTGCTGCAATTATCCGGGGAAATCTGAGCTATTATGTTTCAAGAATTTTCACAATCCAAGCATTTAGTTTCAAAATTTTTAACCCAATATCCGGACATTATCTAAGCAAAATTTTGCAAAATTCAGCAATTTTGAATAAAGATCAAGAATGACAACACTTCCAGAATTTTTTTATTGAATAAACATCACCAGGATTTCAATCAAAATTTGGAATTTCAAATAAACGTTCATGTGGGTTTTTTTGATAAAAATGGCTCAAATTTTTGTTTTTTGCAGCAAAAAAAAAAAATTACTGAATTTAAATTTTTGCTGTTTTTTTAACTGAAGTATTATCCGAGAAAAAATCCGGCTTTTTCAACGAAATAGGAAAAACAGAGCTCGCCAAATATGTCAAAAATGACAAAAATTATAAAAATGACAAAAATGATAAAAATGACAAAAATGACAAAAATGACAAAAATGACAAAAATGACAAAAATGACAAAAATGACAAAAATGACAAAAATGACAAAAATGACAAAAATGACAAAAATGACAAAAATGACAAAAATGACAAAAATGACAAAAATGACAAAAATGACAAAAATGACAAAAATGACAAAAATGACAAAAATGACAAAAATGACAAAAATGACAAAAATGACAAAAATGACAAAAATGACAAAAATGACAAAAATGACAAAAATGACAAAAATGACAAAAATGACAAAAATGACAAAAATGACAAAAATGACAAAAATGACAAAAATGACAAAAATGACAAAAATGACAAAAATGACAAAAATGACAAAAATGACAAAAATGACAAAAATGACAAAAATGACAAAAATGACAAAAATGACAAAAATGACAAAAATGACAAAAATGACAAAAATGACAAAAATGACAAAAATGACAAAAATGACAAAAATGACAAAAATGACAAAAATGACAAAAATGACAAAAATGACAAAAATGACAAAAATGACAAAAATGACAAAAATGACAAAAATGACAAAAATGACAAAAATGACAAAAATGACAAAAATGACAAAAATGACAAAAATGACAAAAATGACAAAAATGACAAAAATGACAAAAATGACAAAAATGACAAAAATGACAAAAATGACAAAAATGACAAAAATGACAAAAATGACAAAAATGACAAAAATGACAAAAATGACAAAAATGACAAAAATGACAAAAATGACAAAAATGACAAAAATGACAAAAATGACAAAAATGACAAAAATGACAAAAATGACAAAAATGACAAAAATGACAAAAATGACAAAAATGACAAAAATGACAAAAATGACAAAAATGACAAAAATGACAAAAATGACAAAAATGACAAAAATGACAAAAATGACAAAAATGACAAAAATGACAAAAATGACAAAAATGACAAAAATGACAAAAATGACAAAAATGACAAAAATGACAAAAATGACAAAAATGACAAAAATGACAAAAATGACAAAAATGACAAAAATGACAAAAATGACAAAAATGACAAAAATGACAAAAATGACAAAAATGACAAAAATGACAAAAATGACAAAAATGACAAAAATGACAAAAATGACAAAAATGACAAAAATGACAAAAATGACAAAAATGACAAAAATGACAAAAATGACAAAAATGACAAAAATGACAAAAATGACAAAAATGACAAAAATGACAAAAATGACAAAAATGACAAAAATGACAAAAATGACAAAAATGACAAAAATGACAAAAATGACAAAAATGACAAAAATGACAAAAATGACAAAAATGACAAAAATGACAAAAATGACAAAAATGACAAAAATGACAAAAATGACAAAAATGACAAAAATGACAAAAATGACAAAAATGACAAAAATGACAAAAATGACAAAAATGACAAAAATGACAAAAATGACAAAAATGACAAAAATGACAAAAATGACAAAAATGACAAAAATGACAAAAATGACAAAAATGACAAAAATGACAAAAATGACAAAAATGACAAAAATGACAAAAATGACAAAAATGACAAAAATGACAAAAATGACAAAAATGACAAAAATGACAAAAATGACAAAAATGACAAAAATGACAAAAATGACAAAAATGACAAAAATGACAAAAATGACAAAAATGACAAAAATGACAAAAATGACAAAAATGACAAAAATGACAAAAATGACAAAAATGACAAAAATGACAAAAATGACAAAAATGACAAAAATGACAAAAATGACAAAAATGACAAAAATGACAAAAATGACAAAAATGACAAAAATGACAAAAATGACAAAAATGACAAAAATGACAAAAATGACAAAAATGACAAAAATGACAAAAATGACAAAAATGACAAAAATGACAAAAATGACAAAAATGACAAAAATGACAAAAATGACAAAAATGACAAAAATGACAAAAATGACAAAAATGACAAAAATGACAAAAATGACAAAAATGACAAAAATGACAAAAATGACAAAAATGACAAAAATGACAAAAATGACAAAAATGACAAAAATGACAAAAATGACAAAAATGACAAAAATGACAAAAATGACAAAAATGACAAAAATGACAAAAATGACAAAAATGACAAAAATGACAAAAATGACAAAAATGACAAAAATGACAAAAATGACAAAAATGACAAAAATGACAAAAATGACAAAAATGACAAAAATGACAAAAATGACAAAAATGACAAAAATGACAAAAATGACAAAAATGACAAAAATGACAAAAATGACAAAAATGACAAAAATGACAAAAATGACAAAAATGACAAAAATGACAAAAATGACAAAAATGACAAAAATGACAAAAATGACAAAAATGACAAAAATGACAAAAATGACAAAAATGACAAAAATGACAAAAATGACAAAAATGACAAAAATGACAAAAATGACAAAAATGACAAAAATGACAAAAATGACAAAAATGACAAAAATGACAAAAATGACAAAAATGACAAAAATGACAAAAATGACAAAAATGACAAAAATGACAAAAATGACAAAAATGACAAAAATGACAAAAATGACAAAAATGACAAAAATGACAAAAATGACAAAAATGACAAAAATGACAAAAATGACAAAAATGACAAAAATGACAAAAATGACAAAAATGACAAAAATGACAAAAATGACAAAAATGACAAAAATGACAAAAATGACAAAAATGACAAAAATGACAAAAATGACAAAAATGACAAAAATGACAAAAATGACAAAAATGACAAAAATGACAAAAATGACAAAAATGACAAAAATGACAAAAATGACAAAAATGACAAAAATGACAAAAATGACAAAAATGACAAAAATGACAAAAATGACAAAAATGACAAAAATGACAAAAATGACAAAAATGACAAAAATGACAAAAATGACAAAAATGACAAAAATGACAAAAATGACAAAAATGACAAAAATGACAAAAATGACAAAAATGACAAAAATGACAAAAATGACAAAAATGACAAAAATGACAAAAATGACAAAAATGACAAAAATGACAAAAATGACAAAAATGACAAAAATGACAAAAATGACAAAAATGACAAAAATGACAAAAATGACAAAAATGACAAAAATGACAAAAATGACAAAAATGACAAAAATGACAAAAATGACAAAAATGACAAAAATGACAAAAATGACAAAAATGACAAAAATGACAAAAATGACAAAAATGACAAAAATGACAAAAATGACAAAAATGACAAAAATGACAAAAATGACAAAAATGACAAAAATGACAAAAATGACAAAAATGACAAAAATGACAAAAATGACAAAAATGACAAAAATGACAAAAATGACAAAAATGACAAAAATGACAAAAATGACAAAAATGACAAAAATGACAAAAATGACAAAAATGACAAAAATGACAAAAATGACAAAAATGACAAAAATGACAAAATTGACAAAATTGACAAAATTGACAAAATTGACAAAATAAAAAAAAAAAATGAAAAAATTGACAAAATTGACCAAATTGACAAAATTGACAAAATTGACAAAATTGACAAAATTGACAAAATTGACAAAATTGACAAAATTGACAAAATTGACAAAATTGACAAAATTGACAAAATTGACAAAATTGACAAAATTGACAAAATTGACAAAATTGACAAAATTGACAAAATTGACAAAATTGACAAAATTGACAAAATTGACAAAATTGACAAAATTGACAAAATTGACAAAATTGACAAAATTGACAAAATTGACAAAATTGACAAAATTGACAAAATTGACAAAATTGACAAAATTGACAAAATTGACAAAATTGACAAAATTGACATCAAAGGACAAAATTGACAAAATTGACAAAATTGAAAAAATTGAAAAATTGAAAAAGATGACAAAATTGACAAAATTTACAAAATTGACATAAACGATCAAAATGACAAAATTACAGAAATGATATAAATGACAAAAATGACAAAAATTGCCAAAATGACAAAAATGTTATACGAAATCCCCAAATTTGAATTTTCGAACCCGAGTTCTGAAATCTAAATTCATGGATTCAGAACCCGAATTTCAATATCCGAAATTCGCAAACCGGAGTCCAAAACCAGAATTCTGAACCGATATCTTTAATCAAAATTTCGAAATATGAACATAACAATCCTGATTAAAAATTGTTCATCCAATATAAAGATATTATAACAATAATATATTTCATTATCTGATCCTAAAATCCCAAATTCAGGTGCAAAGATTTAACACATAGATTTTGTTATGCTTTTATCTACGTTTTTTGCATGTTTAAACTTTTAACTTATCAAGAACGTCGATTAAAAGCATAAAAATATATAGCGATGAAAAAATATAACTTTACAAGGATTTTGTATGAAAATGTTGGATCGGAAAATGCGGAAGCTCGGATAAGTGGGGTTCTTGTAGAATGTTCAGAATTGTGGAAACTGAGTTGAAGATAAAGGAAGGTTCCAAAATTATTCTGAATTCTTATTTATTGCCCAAATTTCAGAATGAAGGGAATCCCGAAGATAATCAATAAAACTTTCTGAACTAAATCATCTGAATTCGAACCAAAGATCCAAAATCTCAAAATGTTAGATAGCTGATAAACCAACTTCATTTCTCGAAATCAGAACCAAAAAATGGAACTCGAAAACCACAATTCGAATTCTTGAAACTGGAATGTGATATCTGAAAACGTCTGAAACTATGAATCTCAAATCCGAAAGTTGAACTTAACAACAACTAACAATTTGATACATATCATCATAACATTTCTGAATTCAGAGTTTTACATTCGTTTAAAAAAAAAAAGTATAGAGTTTTTTATGGAAAATTAAATTCAGTAATTCAATATAGGGGAAACATAACGCAAAAGTCTACAACTACCAGATTTTCGTATTCTGAATGCAGAATCCTAATAGATTGTAATGTAAACTGAGTCGATTTAGGGTAATTTTGAATTTCTTAAACCCTGAATCGAAAAAGCTTCGTTTTGGTTTGAAACTCATCCATGATTTTAAGAAGTATTTTCATGTAACGTTTACTTGAGTTGAGTTGAACTTCTATGTTTGTATGGGAAAATTGAATATTTTGTTACTGAAAAATCAACTTTATTTTTGTTTCTATGTTGAAAACCGTAAATTCGTATCTAATTAGGCCAAACTGTTACTAGCTGTTTAACAGAGTTAGTCTTTTGGCATTGAAAAACAATAAACTAAATTGACATCACTCTTTGTGCCTAGCAAGGTATTGCATGATTTCTTTTCATACAACACTTCGCGAGGCACCAGCAGTGATGTCATTTAAATTTATTATTTTTCAATGCCAAATTATTGCCTGTTAAACAGCTAATAATTTGTTTGCCTAATTAGATACGAAGTGACGGTCTTGAACAAAATTGTTTAGCGGAGAATTTCCATTAGAGAATTCATAAATTCCACAGAAGATATAAAAATTATGTTGAATTTTTAGTACAAAGTATTCAGTTTTCCCATACAAACCTAAAAGTTCAATTTTACCCATGTAAACGTTACTTAAAAATTCTGCAAAAAATCAAGGTTGAGTTTTGCACCAAAACGAAGCTATTTAGACCCCAGGATTGGAGAAATTAAAAAATGACCCCAAATCGACTCAGTCTATGTAATGTTCGTCTCACTCGATACGCCCCTATTCACCACCAAATATATCAACAGGCGCTCGGTCTTTCATACATTTTTTTTTATCTGCCCACTCGCCTTCACTTCACTGGATTTTGGGTTTTTGATATCCCGCGCGCGCGGCGAAACCTTTGTGAAGTGATAGGGCCCTACTTCTGCCTACTTCCATTGCTGAAACCCTCGCCTTGCCCGCGTGCGGTTTTCATTTTTCGGGATGAAGGATATTTATATCAATTATTTTAACGATTGACCCCTTACCTTTCTGCTCTTTGCTGTTGCTGGCGTCGTCGGTAGAATTCGAGTAATCACCCTTTGGCCGCGGCACCGGTTCATTTCCTGATCCATCCCGGCAAATTGGGCCCATTTCCTGGGGATCGGGCATGGTGCTTTGTAGCTGGATGACCGCCTCGTGGTTTAATTTTTTACAGTACGATTGATGGTCCTCATCCCTATTCGCCTGGGGTTGATCCGGTGCGGGTAATCGGTGCGTGGGCGGAGAAACCGGTTCCAGGTGAGGCAGGATATCCGCCTGCCAGTGTTTGCTGTCTGCGTAACGGGTTAGCTCCAGAATTGGACCGAGCGAAAATTCGTCTATACACATCTCCTCACTAAACCCCAAGAAATCACTTTCACTCGAGAACATATTGACCGGTTTGATTTTTTCCGATAGAAGGGCGCGAGGGTTCCGGATAAGTAAATATTTGCAATGCACACAACGTCGTCGACCATTCGTCAAACTTGGAATAACTTTGGAATTGATTTACGTCACCTATTTAAATAAACATTTGAACCAGTTGGCCCGAAAAGTTTGGCCTCGAGTCAGAAGAGTGGAGTGGGGGAGAACGAAATGTGACCTTTTATGGCCCACACTTGATCCTTTTCCGTAAGAAAACAAACTCTATGCGGTTGATTTGGGATGGCGAAAGTTCTATCGGCTACCCGTAAAAGCCAAGAACAGAACAAACAAAATAGAAAGGTGAGACAGTCCCGAAGAACCTCCAGCCGGTGTCGTCGTCGTCGTCCCGGATACCGGACAAGGTGTCTTTTAGCCCGGCTTTCAGGCGACCGGCTGGCCTTTCCGAAGGGCAGCAGGAAAAGTCGTCGTCGTCGTCTTGGCCGACTTCCATGGGCGGCTTATCATCTTTGGTCCTGGCCTGGCGAAGAAAGTGTCGTCTGCCCCCGAACAAAGGCAAAACGAACAAGGTTCCAGGCTGGACAGGCGCTAGAGTTGCCAAAGGATGGAACGAACCCATACTGAAAACACAGTGAGCGCGAAGCGAACTACGAAGCCACAGTGCAAGCGATTTTTCGCACAAAGAACCGACACAACCGCGCGAATCCATCCAGAGGTCATTCGGACACACACAGAAAATATTCTTTCGGGTTATTTTCACAGCAAATCACAATTTCTCAAAAAATATCGAAAATATCGAAAATTTGCTTATGTCATAATCATCGCCGGCTGGTGATATAGCTCAGTTGGCAAGTCTGTTGTCTCCTGAGCCGATGTCCGCGAATTCGAGCCCAAGAGTAAACAACGAACACAGTTGTACCGGATAAGTTTTTCAATAACGATCCGCCAACTGCAACGTTGATAAAGTCACGAATGCCATAAAAATGGTGAAACGACTATAATCGAAACAAAAAATAATCATCGCCGTTTCTCTGATGGCTATGAAATTTCGCAAATAACATGGTAGGGGAGGAGCGGGCTATATGCGCCTATTAAGCAGAACACTGATTTAATCAAATATCACGTCGAATATGTGTACAAAAACTATATACACGTGTGCAGCATCTGTTTTCTATACATTGGAGTAATTTTTATGTTAAAATTTTCTTCTGTTTCCAAGAAAACGATTTTATTGTAAGTGTTGTCTAAAATGCCGAACCTCAAACCGTGCGGGCTAAATGCGCCTATTTATGTTTTGAACAAAATTTCTGTTTTTTGGACAATATTTCCGTATAATTTCATTGAAACTGCTAGAATATAATAATTTCCGTACGACAAAGCTGAAGTTTTATAAAATTCTATGTATATTATAATTTTGTGGCATAAAACAAAAGTTAGGGTTGCCATACTATGGAGGCAGTTCATCCATGAGAAAAACTTTATCAAATCTGTCTTTAGATCTTCAATTCATTCTTAAGATGTCATTCACAGCTTAGATTTGAAGGTTCGGTGATAAAAATTATTTATTTATTCTATTTAACCTGTTATTTTAGGATGGAGGCATTTTACAAACATGATGGGGGCATACAAAAACACTCTATTATTCCACTAAATAATCATCATTAATCGTCCACAAAAGCTGAAATATGTTTAATTTCTGAAGTTCATTTGAGTAAGAAACAAAAACCATCCGAGTTTTTGTTTTAAACTTCTTTACGTATAATTTTTAAAAGTCGAAATATTACATCAGAATGTATCAAAACCTTGTATGATTTTTTAAATTTTTTTGAGTTTATAAATTCATAAAATTCTTTCTTGCTTTATGTTCTAAGCGTATCACCCTCAAAATGCATTGGTCAGATAAACTGTCTAGTCAGCCATTTCGCCAAACAGCCGTAGGGTCATTTAACCCGATAGGCCCATTTAGGAAACCTTTCCCCTAACAGTCTTTTTCAATGGAAACAAATGGGAACTGATGAAGGAGCTGAACGGATAGAAGCTGAAATTCGTTATCCGACGTCATCTTGAAATCCAATATGGCGGGTTCCGCTCAACTTTGAAATCCTGGAAGTGACTGAAAAGCACATGATATGGGTATGGGTATTGGGTGAAAATGCTCAATGCGTTGAAGTCGATTTTCGCTGTCCAACGCCATCTTGAAATCCAAGATGACGGCTTCCACTTAACTTAAAAATGCCGTCAACAAATCGCAAAGTTGCATGAACCCCCAACAATATGGGTATTGAGTAAAAGGGCTCAGAAAGTAGATAAAAATAGACTGTCTGACAAAAATTAAACAAAAAATTATAAAAAACACTAAAAAAAACAAAAATATGACCTATATTATAAAAGTAAGAGGAAAATGGCACAAATATAACAAAACTGTGACAAAAATATGAAAAAAAAACTATGACTTAAATTTGACAGTCAAACGATAAAAATTTGAAAGAAAAAATTGGGTCAAAAAAGCTTCGTTTTGGTCCAAACTAATCCATATTTTTTTGCAGAATTTAGAGCAAACGTTTACCTGAGTTAATCTTATGTTTGTATGGGAAAATTAATTATTTTGTTCAGAAAAATCAACTTCACCTTTTTTTTTTTTGGAACCGAACTGTTTATAATTTTTATGCCAACTTACAAATTCTCTAAAGAGGTTTTTCTGTTGAACAACTTTGTCGAAGACTGTAATTTCGTATCTTATCAAGCAAAAACGTTTTTAGCTGTGGAATAGAGGTGTGTCTTAAGGCATTGAAAAATAACACTAGTTTACAGCATTTTTGAACTCAGTTAACTGAAGGTCATTTCCAATGTGAAATCGGGCGCTGAATCCGAAAATGAAATTCAAATAAATCTCAGTAGAACCGTTTTTGAGTTATGCTCCAAATATGAAATTTCGAAAAAATTAAAAAAGTTCTTGTACTTAGATTAAAATATCTCGAACGGCATAACAGTAATTTGAAATCTCTCTTTTGCATATTGAAGGTGAATAAGTTTTCTATCGATCATCTGAACACTGTTTTTGTGTTTGACCAACAGTATTGCTGATATTAGTGACTTTATGAGAAAAAAATTATAAAAAACGCATTTTTTTAGAGAAAATTTTGTTTCAACGAAAGTTTTAGACTCAATGGTGGCATTTAAAAAATCTGATTTTCCCTTGTGCTTAAATGTCAATTTAAAACAAAGATTTTAAGTGGTTATTTATCAAAATCGGTTGAAAATTGAAGAAGTTATGGCTTCTTTACCATAACTGTAATTTTTGCAGTTTTTAATAATTTAACGAACTGCAATACACTTATCATAGTATAGGAAGAATGAAACATGATAAATCTCACTCGCTCCAAGTCAAAATTATTTATTAGCTTACCAGAAGGTCACATGCCAAGTTTCAAGAAGATCTGACCATAGGGAGGGGTTGCTTAAATCTCAAACGTGAATAAAATTTGGAGGTATTTTGCCCGGAAAGAACGAAAAATACTGGTTTTTCATCAATAACTTTTTTCATCACTAGCTGATTGTTTTTTATGGTTGATTTTTTTAAAGCCCAAGTTGAGACAAATATTTCACCCAAAGACTGTAACTCGATTGGATTTGAAACAGAAAAGTTATTGCGGTTCAAAGGCCGCTAATTTTGTCCAACACGCAATGAGTACTTTTTACGCATTGCGTTTTATACGACAATTTTCGACCAAAATACAACCTAAGCGCAATAACTTTTCTGTTTCAAATCCAATCGAGTTACAGTCTTCGGGTGAAATATTTGTCTCAACTTGGGCTTTAAGAAAATTAACCATAAAAACAATCAGCTAGTGATGCAAAAAGTTATTGATGAAAAACCAGTATGTTTCGTGCCTTCCGGGCAAAATACCTCCAAATTTTATTCACGTTTGAGACTTAAGCAACCCCTCCCTATGGTCAGATCTTCCTGAAACTTGGCATGTGACCTTCTGGTAAGCTAATAAATAATTTTGACTTGGAGCGAGTGAGATTCATCATGTTTCATTCTTCCTATACTATGATAAGTGTATTGCGGTTCGTTAAATTATTAAAAACTGCAAAAATTACAGTTATGGTACTGTAGCCATAACTTCTGCAATTTTCACCGATTTTGATAAATAACCACTTAAAATCTTTGTTTTAAATTGGCATTTAAGCACAAGAGAAAATCAGATTTTTTAAATGCTACCATTGAGTCTAAAACTTTCGTTGAAACAAAACTTTCCTCTAAAAAAATGCGTTTTTTATAATTATTTTTCTCATAAAGTCACTAATATCAGCAATACTGTTGGTCAAACGCAAAAACAGTGTTCAGATGATCGATATTCACCTTCAATATGCAAAAGAGAGTGTTCAAATTTCTGTTATGCCGTTCGAGATATTTTAATCTAAGTACAAGAAATTTTTTTTATTTTTCCGAAATTTCATATTTGGAGCATAACTCAAAAACGGTTCTACTGAGATTTATTTGAATTTCATTTTCGGATTCAGCGCCCGATTTTACATTAAAAATGTTGGTCAGTTAATCAAAGTTCACGATTTTTTTAAAATTTTGTAAACTAGTGTAATCAATTCTGATCCCGTACATTTAATTTCTAAATTATTTTGCATGTGCTACACCTCGCTAGGTACCAACAGTGATGTCAACTGAATTGATTGTTTTTCAATGCCAAAAGACAACCTCAAAGTGGTGTAAAAAGAAGGTGATACGATCTCTCAAATTTCAGAATTAGCCATGTTGATTGCTTCGTTGCGTTTGTTTACCTTTAATCCGTAGGACAGTTGAGACCTAAGCTTGCCTTTTCATTTTAGCACACTGATAGTTTGTAAATAAAGAAAACAGCATCATTTCACCGCGCTCTCCACGCCTACTTACTGTAAAAGTCAGAGAATCTAGTATATCAATGACCTTGCATACCTCTATTCAACAGCTAATAACAACAACCTAATAATGACGAATAAACTGATCAGAAAAAGACACCAAAGCCTAATATTATACCTACCCAAATAACCATGAGCACTAAAATCACAATTAATTTCTCCAAAACTGTCTCACAGAGTTTAGAGAGTGCAGAAGCTGTTTTGGATAGCATTTTAACAAGTTATTAGTGCTATTGGGAACACTATAGAAAAATATGAAATCTACATGATGCATACAAATTATTGGGATGGAAAATGTCATGGCGTAAAGCTTGATAATAACAAAAACTACCAAATCAACTTGTAGATGTTGTATGAAATTCCAAAAAGCTAAATTTAAATTCAAATTATCCCCAAAACTTTCAATTGCATATAACATGTTTAATTTGCTATGTACTTAGCGTAGCAGGGATAAGGGCATAATGGCCTCCACAAGAAAGACGCTTATTTAAGCTTTTTTTTTTATTTAACCACAGAAAACAGCTTTAATGCGTTAGTTATAACATTGTTTCGTTTTTAAACATTCAAAAAGTCTACTTCCTAACTGGCTGAACAGAAACATGAAAAAGTAGTTAAAATCATTTTAAAATGCGTTTTAAAATTTTTAGCCGAAACAGTCACTGAAGTAGTTTAATGAGAACCCCCGGTGGGGCATAATAAGCACCATTAATCGGGACACTATGGGCGTTTTTGCTGTAGAATCTAGAAGCGAATTCAACTCGATGAAGTCAACTGTATTATAGAGCTACAGCTCTGCCGTGATATGACGAAGTGACGAACAACCATTTTTATCGATTTTGACTTTTTGACATCATTTTTTGCAGTTTTATAAAAGCTTTCAAATGCTCTGAAAAGTATTTTGATATTCCATATAGTTTTCGAGTAAATCCAGAAAAACGAAGTGACAAATGTGCCATTTTGACGTCGATGTGACTTACCCGTTAATCCATGGAAGAGATACGGAAAACTTTAGCAGTTCTAATAATTTTGAAGCGATTTTAATAAAATTTTGGACATATTCCTATCTTGACATGATGATATTTAAAAAAAAAAAAAAAGATACCCTTCCCACCTTAGGAAGTAGGGGGTCCCATTAAAAATAATTGAAATTTTAAGCGATCATTTTTAATTTTAATAAATTTGATACGCAAATTTATATATTTTCAGAAAATAGGTTCTAGAGGAGTCTAGAGTTATTTGATGATGGAATAAAAGAAACAAATTAGCAAAAATCAATACATTTTATTAAATATAATTTTCACAATGTGTGTTTTTTTTTATGGAAACTATAAAGTATCACGAAAGAAAGAGTTAAATTTATCCGTTAGTGCGCACTGATCTCACATAAAAAACATTGCCAGTTTTCAATTAAAATGAAATGTTGTGCATTAAGTATAAAAAAATTAGTTTATTGAATAAAAGCACAATTTCAATTGGTTAAAATTCATCAAAATACATTGTTACGTCGAGCATCTCCCAAAAATCTTTGTTGTTAAATGCATGACTCATCGCCTTGCTTGGCATATTTTGATCGCATTTTTGCAGCCTGTTTTTTGTTGGTTTAGGTACGTTCGCAGCTGATGGATATTCAATCTAATTTTAAGTAGGTATAGTTATTTTGTTCTTATCGATAAAATATTTTATTTCTTATTTATTGTTCCTAACATCTCTTCAATCTCTACGGCATCTTCTAAAATAACAATCTTCTCGCTCGAATATGCTTGAATAAGTTCCAACGCACTGGTCATTTTAATGAAATAGCAAACATTGTTTAATTTCTTTGATTCGGAACCTTGCACAAGCCAACTAACTACCATAGTTAGAAGGACATTAGACACTTCGGCGTATAATCGGTAAAAAAAACTTAGGTTTTACGCCGAAGTGACTAATGTGAATTTTAAACTTATGTAGACAAAGTAGGGAGTTGTAATACGAAAGGCTATATTCTAGATTCAGATTTAGATTTACATACCTAGAACAGATTGTACAGATTATATTTCGTTAAAAATCCTGGAGTAATGAATGTTAAGCTAAAAGAGAAAATCGCTTTCATTGACGAAAACACAAAATGGTGTATACGTTACTTCGTCATCACACGGCAGAGCTTGAATAGTTTCTTCTGACGATTTGGCCTATTGGTAAGATATCGGATAGATAATCGGATGACTCGAGTTCAATTCCTGGACGATCGATGGATTTTGCACTAAACGGTGAGTCGTAGATCCATCAAACAAAGCAATATCTGAAAATGGTCTCTTGTAGAACACAAACATTTCACACACACTCATCCATTATTTTCTGGCGCTTCGTTTGGCGGATGATACCGTTAAACGCAACCATCAAATAATCGATCATGAATGGTAAATGAAAAAAAAAAATCGCGTCGACTAGGAATCAAACTCGAGTGTACTGATTATCTCTCCAATATCTTACCAATAGGCTAAATCGTCAAATGTAAACTAGTGAAGCTGTAGCTCCATTATTCAGCTGACTTCATCGGGTTGAATTCGTTGCTAGATTCTACGGCAGAAAATGTTCATCGTGCCCCGCTCAATGGTGCTTTGTTCGCCCCGAGTCGACAAGTTAAAGTAAAAACGCGTTTCAAAATTGATTATAGAGAAAAATAAAAAATGTAATGATGATGAAAATTGAGGAACAATGTGTACATCATGTTGCTGTGCGTACTTTATAGATGAAGATGATTTAACAATCATAAGAGCTTATTTACCGGTGCTAAAAAATTTGAAATATTTTCGTCACTTGAGAAGCAGTTGTTTTTTTTTTTCAAATATTCCTGTAAAGATGATAAGAAGATTTCGATTTTGCTGAAAAATTAATATGGGAGAGTGGGGAATCATGGGCCACTTTTTTTCGTTGTTCCATAACTTCATTATTATATAAGATAAAATGAAAATAAAAAATGGTAAGGTTTTCTACATTTTCAAGGTATCATAAGGTATTTTTTTAAAAATTTTAATAAGTTATTTTCCCCAAAATCTGACTGTTTGAAAAAAAGCTATATTTTTTGGATTTTGAAAAATGGTGGGGAATCGTGGGCCACCAAATCCAAATTGACCAAATAACATGCTAAGTTTATCAGTTGACCCAAACGTGTGATTTCCTAATTCATTTCGTTATTTTAAAAGCAATTTCAGATGATGAAATATAAAAGAGAGCTGTGTGTGATCGCATAGATTCCAAAACCTGGCTCGCGAACGTTTTGGCAAAACTTCTTTTATTGGATGGACAAAATATTTTTCATAACTCTTCATTTGGCATAAGAAAACTTTACAGATATGTAAAACGTATTTTAAGTTCTGAATGTGTTCAAAAACATAAAAATATAGGTGATTCAAGATGTGTGGCCCACGATTCCCCACAAGCTATGATTTTCAAATCGGTTGCGTTTGTGTGACTTATTGATTTTTCATCAAAAATTCCTTTTCCACGTGAAAGATCATGTAAAAACTAAGATCATAAGCGTATGAGCATATTTTTGTAATGCACTTTACGTTCCCCATCGATGAAATAAGCGCGTATTTTTTTAATTATGCAAGTAAATTTTTCTAACTTTTTTTAGATTGAAAAATAAAAGAAGCATATGATGCGTATTTCAGTCAACAACATATAGGAATATATGCTAACGCAAAGCGCCGACGATGACAGTTGGTTTGATATTTTTATCTCAACACACATCTGAGATATTAAAAGTGGCCCACGTTTCCCCATGGCCCACGATACCCCACTCTCCCCTACTATAGGAAGTATGAAACAAATCCTCATAAAAGTTTATTTTAGCAAATACGTACTTTTGTAGAAAAGAGGAGTGCTTATTATGCCCTAGGTACTCGTTATGCCCTTATCTCCCTTACATCATGTTTCAGAGCGTATATTATAGATTAAGATGAATTAACGATCATAAGATCATAATTATAATATTTTCATAACTTGAGAACTTGTTGAGTGTTGTTTATAATAAATATAATAAACTAATAACGAATAACTGAACAAGTTTATTTTCAAAATCAAAGCAATTCATCTGCAAAAAATATGTCGTTCGTTTTGCCCGAGAAACAAAACTTAGACAACAGGCGTTTGGAAAATCGAAAAAGTTGCATATGCCTGAAAAAACAAAAAAAAACTTTTTTTTCGTTTCTCTTTACCCCATTACAAAACAAAGGTGGAAGAACCATCAGCCAAGCCTAGCGTAGGCAGCAAACGAAAACAATCAGAAATTAATCGGAATTTGATGTTTTATCTTATATAAATGAGGTGCGAAACTCTTTGTTCCTACAACCAACCGATGAAAATGAAGTTAATCTTATCATACTATCTCTTAAAAACACAAAAAGTTGCGGACCAGATTGTTTCACTACAAGTGTGTTAAAAAATAATAACGATCCATTTTCTTATATTTTAACTAAATTTTTCAACTCAATCATTGAAACAGGCAGCTTTCCAGAGTGCCTAATAATTACCGGCCAATTTCAACTCTTAGTGTTTTCAGTAAGGTGTTTGAGAAATTAATGGTAAAAGAATTATAAATTTTCTTGATCAAAACAATATTCTTTATAAACTACAATACGGTTTTAGACCTAGATCTGGCACACTCGTTGCAATCTCTGAGTATGTCGACTCTATAATTAAGGAAATCGATTCGAAAAATATAGTTGGTGCATTATTTCTCGATTTAAAGAAAGCATTCGATACGCTAAATCACGAAATTTTATTGGCTAAAATGCACAAATATGGAATAAGGGGATTAGCTAATGATTTAATTCGTAGCTATCTTAATAATCGAAAACAATTTGTCGTTATCGATGGAACAGAAAGTGAATCTAAAAACATCTGCGTTGGTGTGCCTCAAGGCAGCAATATGGGGCCGATTCTTTTTCTTCTATACATCAATGATATATGTAATCTTCCACTAATAGGGACAGCAAGGTTATTCGCTTATGATACAGCTCTTTTCTATACAGGGAAATCCCCAATCACAATCATCGACAATTTAGAACATGATCTTAAATTGCTATCCATGTATTTTAACAGTAATCTTCTCTCATTAAACTACAAAAAAAAAACAAAGTACATGTTATTTCATTCTATTAGAAAAATTTACCTCCCCACCGGGACCCACACCTAAACGAGTTTGTGATACTCAAGGTCAAGAACTTTAAATATCTCGGGTTACATTTAGATGAAACTCTTTCTTGGAATTGCCACATACAAAATTTAGAGAAAAAAAATTCCCCCCTCTGTGGTGTACTTTGGAGATTAAGAAACTTCATACCTCAAAAAGTTCTGCTCAAATTTTACTATGCACACATTCACTCTTTGCTAAATTATCTTATACAAGTTTGGGGACGAGCATCACAATCAAATCTCCAAAAACTTCAAACCTTACAAAATCGGTGTTTAAAAAATATCTACAAGCTTCCTTTGCTTTATCCAACTAGATTCATTTACTCAACCACATCCCATAATATTTTACCTTTAGTAGACATTTGTGACTTTCAAACTATAATATTCGTCTTTGATAGTTTACACTCAACAACGATCATCCGAAAAATTCATTTCTCGACTGCTATAAGAACACATAATACTCGCCATTTAAATCAATTACAACGATGTCGATCATCAACTAGTTTAGGTCAGAAAAGAGTTTCTTTCATTGGTCCTACAAAATATAACTCCTTACCTAACGAATTAAAAGAAACCAATTCTCGTTCCATGTTCAAAAACAAGTTACTCCAAATATTCAAAACTATATTAAGTCGTTAAAAAAAATCGAACAAAGTTAGTCTTAAGTACCTATTTTTTAAATTTTTGTAGCAATAATTAATGTATAATCTTAGTATAACATTTAAAATCTTATTAATTTTTTTTTTTTGTAAATTTGGAGAGTTGAGAAAGTTGATTTGAGTTTGATGCTCACTCTTACGTTGTCATTTCTGTTTTTGTTTCGCTTGAATGTTTGTACGCTGTGGCAACAATTTTTCCTCGAGAACTCGAATCTCTATGCCAATGCTGGCACAGCTAATTATGTCATCGTTGGTGCAGCGTATGTTTTATTCGATTTCAGGGAAAAAGTTAGCACCAATCAACATTGAGATTCTGCAACCACTTCTTCGGGTGAAGAGTGAGTGTTTTCACAAACCTCAAAGTCGAATGTGCTTCACAAAAAAGTCGATAGGGAAATAGGAACTGAGAATTTTTTTTTAATCTGGTCACCCTGTCCAGTTTCCGGACATGATTAAGTGTTTTGTGCAAATTTATGGATGTAACCAAGAACAAACATCGGAGGAAGATTTAGCGTCCATCGGCTCCACCCCTCTTCGGGACCCTTCTTCTCCGGCCAGCTCAGTGTTACCTCAAAAATTCCGGGAGCAAAAGAAAAGGAGTACCCCGGAACAACCCCTTCTGTGCCGTAAGACGCACACAGCACTCTGCAGCACAAAAGAAAGGGAGTCGAGTCTAGTCGAAATGCCAGGCGTCAAAAAATTATTTGGATTTAATAAAGTCAAATTGTGGCCTGCCAACAACGACACGAAAAACGGTTGGTAAAGCCAACCCGAGGAATGGGGGAGACTAGAGCTAAACTCGTCTCGGCCCTTCCTTTTGGACTATTTCTCCCCTGACTGAACTAGACTGGACAATCGTGTTTTGCAAATTGAGGGATTTGCACGTGACGTTTTTCGGGGAAGAGCGAGCGGGGTCACAATGAAAAACATACATTCTGTTTAAACTGACCACTTGACTGGGAAACTTGACGACAGTCCTATAGGCCGGGGTGACGGACGACTCTGCTCGATTTACGACACCCCTGGCCCGGACAGTGTTGTTGGTTTTTGCGATCTAGCGCCGGCTGGGAAAAATTCCGAAAGAGTAGTGGGAGGCGGACGATAAGACGAAGGTCAGACCAGAAACCCGACTGACTCTGAGAGGACAAAACGGAGTGCGGTTTGACGACGGGAATTTTTATGGACTGCAATAAATACTTACGATGGGTTTCCTTACTTAGTTCCGGAGCGACTTAGCCGGCCAAAAGTCAATGAAACTTGGACTTACTTTGGAAAGGATAGACAATTTACGCAAAAGCCAGCAGATCGAGTTATTGTTCTTAGCTGGCGTCCATAATCTATAACTGGATTTTGGAGGAACCAAAACAAAGATCGGCCGACAGATTCGACATGAATGGTCAAGCGGTAAAATTCGTAAAACAGGTAAAGTAAATGCAATCGCTGGAACATTGACGATAATAAGATCTAATTGGTGACTAATAACACACTGGACAAAGTTACGTAACTTGAGCCACTGAATGGATTTATTGAACGCATTGGAGCCTGAGCTTGAACGTGCAATTCGAATTCCAACTGACACGTATTCCATGTATGAATTCTGTATCAATCTTTCATAGCTGAACTTTGTTAGGTGATTTTATAAATATTTATTTTTTTTTTTGTTTGGATTATAGTCGTTTTAACATCTTTATGCAATTCGCGACTGTTAAATCAACGATGCAGTCGGCGGACAGTCATTCAAAAACTTATCCGGTACAACTGTGATCGATGTTTACTCTTGGGCTCGAACTCACGGACATCGGTTCAGAAAGCAACTGACTTGCTATATCACAAGCCTCTATCTCATTATTTGAACATTAGATTTTTATTAAAAATCTAGAGAGCTGTTCTGAACAAAATTATGTACCGTAAACTAGAAATACTTTGATAAACAAGAAAAGTTTTCATAAAACCCATTAACAACTATGATTTAAGTTAAAGAATTCGGGATTCAATCAGACCAAACTGAACGCCATTCGAATATTTTAGGATACCTGAACTTTTCTCTTGGAGCTTAGTTCGGTTTGGTTGAAACCAAACCATGTAGGTATTTGAAAACTGTTTATACGTTTGAAAGCTTATACAAATATTCAAGCTGAAAACATGTAAAAATTGTTTTTAGTTTGAAATAATTTCTTTTGTTAAACATGGAATTTCATCTTTCAAAAACATCTGCTTTAACGGTTGCAAGCTTCCATGATAACTCATGATAAACATGATAAAATGAAACCATTATGAAGGAAACGGATTCCTAATTACGAGAAAATTTAACATTCCAGCTACCATCCGGTACCGAAAAATGGGGTGAATCGGAATTTTATTATATCTGCCAAATCTTACCCTTTTTTGCTGCCACTTTGTTTGAGATGGTGCATTTTATCGATCTGAATCAAACTTAATCAAAGAAAAAAAGTTGAAAAGGAATTTGGTATCATTTTTTGAATACATTTTTTTATACAGCCCTGGAAACTGTTCAACAATCAAAATGCGTTCTTTTTAACTTATATCGTTTGAAATGCAAATCAATGTATAGTTTTCCCATTTCAGATTTTCTTTTGAAGCACCTTTTTCATGACCCACACTTACATATACTCGAAGAAATGTTGATGGTGGTGCCTAACTCCAGGGGCACAAAAACGCATGAAATTTAGATTCTTTTTTAAGAATTCCTGCGGAAGCTATGAGTTCTATTCTTCAAGGGTCTTCTAGTTAACATTCTTCAGTTCTACAATATGTTCAATACAATCTTGAGGGATTTAAAACACTTCCATGGACATGTCTCGATCAACCCCACGAATAGTGGGCCAACGAATGTTTTGTTAAAATTTGTCATCGTTTGAAGCAGTTTGAATTAATTTTATATCTTTTCGCCAAAATCGTGTTGAAAGAATTCTGCACCAAATATCAAACTTATAGACATGTCAGATCACTAAATCCTTTTCATGGTGTGAAATTTGGCGATTTTTTCATGGATCAAATAACTTTTTTTAAATTTATTCAAGCAACATAAATCAAATTGAATTTATATTTGCTTCTACGCAACAAATCAAGGAACGTGTTGGTACGTAAAGGTGAAAAAAATGAGTAGATTGCTTGACATTTGGATCACAACAAATTTTCCCATTTGAGTCCCGATTCTCCTCGATGACCCTTATCTCTCCATTAAATGGATTTTTTTTATGCTTTTTTAATGATGATTAGATCCAACAGAAACCTGTACAGAAACCGTGAGATTTAAAAAAATCCAAATTAGTCGATGAGCTTGAGAATTTGCTCAAAACTTAAGTTATGTTTATTTTTTCCGTAGTCAAATGTTTCTGCAATTTTAAATCCTAAATAAATGTACCATAATTTTCTCGGAAACAATGTTAAAAACTTAGGTTTAGCTGTACAATACGCCAGTGAATTCTAAAATCAACAATAATTATTTAAACTCCAATTTACAGGTATTATTTCAAAACCATCAACTCAACTGCTACAAAAAAACAACAGCTTTGAAATTATTTGAAAACGAATAATAACTTTAAATATTTTTGAAGCTGTTAAAGTAACTTCTTTTATGGTATATTTCTAAATTCTGAATATGTACTTTATGTACCTTAAAATAGAAATTCTGAATTTCAGTGCCTATTGATTAATAACTCTTAGAATAATTTCAATTCTGTTCATGCCTAATCTGAAATAATTTATTCACCAAAATGCCATTTTTCTCTTACTTATTAATGAGAAAAAATCTAATATCAAAAACACTTAAAAATAAGCAAATAATAGATTGCCTCCCAAAACGTTTTTTTTTTTTTTTCAATTATCTTAGCTATTTTCATTCTATAAACATAAATTTCTTAACCCAATCTCAATCTGTTTTATTTTTTCAACAAAAAATTGGAGGCCCCCATAACGATGTTAAATTTTGTCACAAGAAAAATTTACAATAGTTTGTTATGGATTTTAATAAAGGCAAAGTTTCAATCCATTCTCATTGTTCAGCGATTTGAGCTCTTTTTTCTAGGATTTTAACTCTTGCGAGCTATTCATTAGCATACATACCGTCAATTGGGGCAACATGCAACAATTTCCAACTTCAACTTTTTCTAAAAAACTTATGTTTGCAGTTAATCCTAACCCTTATGCATCAAATTTTCAAGGATGATGGGACATCAAAATGGCGTAGTTAGAAAAATTCTGAGTTTCTTTAGTTATTTTGAATTTTCTAAGAACATGCGATTTTCACCCTCCTTAGAAAATGGGGTAACTTGCAACGAACTTAGTTTTTAATGAAAAATCTTATGAACACGTACGAAAATTTATAGTTTTTAATATATTGCAATGCATTAAAGACCATCACGCATTATAACACCAATTGCAGTAATTTTTTGGTCTGTGGAAACTAAATTTCACATTTTTTCTTAAACTAAGGATGCTGCATACCTTTAGGGGTTAAATAATACTACGAAAAACTCTACAAGCTGAAATCATAAAAATAAATGTATGGATGAATGAAATCTCAATGTTTACAAAAGCGTGATGCAAAACATTCATATTCCAGCACATGGAAACGAGATTTACAAGGTGTTTCTTTCATTTGTATTTTTTGCATGTTACCCCAGACACCTAACTGAATTACAAAAATATTTATTTTAAAAAAATTAGTGATTGTTCGAAAATTATTTTTACACCAACAGTGTTGGTGTAGCATGAGGAAACCAGGTAAAAAGTTTGTAGGTAATATTATCAAGCCAATCCGTCATACTGGGCAATGTTTTTTACGGCATCTAAAAATGTAAAAATTTGTACATCTATTGCTCGATTTTTCCAATTTTATATAAACATAAAAAAAACTTTAAAAAACTAGCTTAAGATGGAAGAAATTATGTCATCATCGTTTTATAATCATTAAAGTTGGCTTTATTACAGTACATTAAATTAAAAGTTTATTCAGTGTGATGTTAAATAAATGTTACATCCAACCCCGCTGTTGCGTGATGCCCCGTTTGACGGTACCCAGTAAATTTTTGCCTCGTTTTCCAGCAAATCAAAATGCTGGAAACCTTCAGCAATCCAAAATTTTGCTGGAAAACAGCAATCTTTTTTATAATTGCTGGATTTTTCAGCCTTCGGTAGTGCTATTGTCCTTTTTGCTGAAAAATCAGCAATTGGTTTTCAAATTTCTGGACTTTCCAGCAATTGGTAGTTTGCTGGAAAATCAGCATTCGAGTTGTTAAATTGGAGTCTGTCTGTTTTCGTACACTGAAGCAAGGTGAGACTCTATTTCACAAATAGATTAATACAATTATTTTAATTTTCCTCTATAATCTAGCAACCAGACATCAAGTCAAGGGTAAGTTTTGATTGGATAAGTAGATATTTCATGAATGAGATATACTAATAAAAACTCTATTTCAGGTGGCGGATGATAAATACTTTGGCACAAAACTGCCACCCCAGAGCCGGTGTTGATATATATTGAAAAAAAAACATATGGTTCTGGAAATAGATACAAACATTGCTGAAAAAATGGAAGGACATATGTAATTATTTTTTATTGCTAAACATATAATGCTGAATTGAAATATACATTTGATATCAAATACAGCCGAATGTTTTGAAAGAAATAGCTGGTTTAAAGCAATCTGGACTGCAAAATTCTAGCATTTTGAATTGCTGGAAGCATTTATATTTGCTGATTTTTACAGAAATTCATATTGATGGAAAATCAGCGGGAAAAAAACCAGCAAAATTTTGCTGTGTAGATTTGAGCATAACTTTTAATCCACTATCAAAATTTCAAATCCAGGAGAAGGCTCAATGCACATTCATTTCATTTGTCAACCATGCAAAACGTCACTTATCCAAAACTATTCTTATAAGAAAAATCTGATTCTTCAATACAAGTTTTTCTCTGTTTATGTGGAAATTTCAATACACAGAAGTTTCAACAAGCAGGGAATCATCATGATTTTATAAATGCACTGTCAACCCGTGTTCCTAATTTTTAAAGGGCCCATCCCAGGAATTCTCGATCGGGATCCCCGGTAAACAAAATATCTCGAGAATTCCCGTATTCCGGGAATTCCCAAACCCAATGAGCACAGCCAGATTATCAAAAATTTACACAGCCTTAATTGGAAAAATGAGCCAGATTTAGGAAGAACTACGCGACACATGGTTGAGACTTAATTTTTTTTTCTTGAAAAATGGTAAATACAAAAACAAAAATGATTTTGTTCGTCCGAAATTTTTTTGTTAGAAGTGGAAAACGACTACGAATCTTTATAACCAAACAGTTAATAAAAGAACACTGGGAAAAAAATTGGTAGTTATCTGAATATTTACGAGTGTTGATGAATAATCTGAAATCTAGGAAACCAACTTCTATCAATAGTAAAAAAATCATTCTTAACTTTGTCAAGATTTAGCAGCAAGAAGTAGTAAATTTTATCAGTTAAAGTTTTTATACACTTTGTATTTTCCTTATTACACTGATTGATTCAATGTTTTTTTTTATAGAATAAAAAGCTTGAAATCAATACTTTGTTGTTTTAACCGTCTACTGGATGAATTATGAAAGAAGTAAAAATTTATATTTGTCAGTGGATTGAAATGTTTTAAAATATTGGGTCACGCTAAAAAATAATAAAATTTCACATCTTTGTATGTAGGAGAGTATGTTGTTTTGTAGGAGAGTTAAAATCTCCATTTCCATTTTTCCGGTATCCCGGAAATTCCCGGACAAAGGCTCTTCAAATTTCCCGATTTTTTTTCCTTGTAGGGGGGAGCCCACATTTCCCGATTCTCGGATACGTTGAAATGGCCAGGAAATGGACACTCTAATTACCTCGCTGAATAGATAGAAAGTTTGATGTATGTACATCAGGGTGTTTTAAAATAAGATTTTTTTTAAATATCAATTCGTTTGGGTATAAAAAATTCAGTTTTTGAGCGACATGAACGTGTGGTTTTTATATTAGTAGGAAAAACCTCTATTAATATGTCTCAAGTTTCTAATTGCGGTCTCACTACTCTTTTCTCTGAATTCAAATTGCTTTACAGTATTGGGCCATGTTGTAGCCAGAGAATTTTTCAAGCGCTCTAAACATACAGCTATGGTTTTGCATCGCATGCGAAGGAAAATCCAAAAAGCGACAAGTAAATAAGTAAGTAAGTAAGTAAGTAAGCAAGTAAGTAAGTAAGTAAGTAAGTAAGTAAGTAAGTAAGTAAGTAAGTAAGTAAGTAAGTAAGTAAGTAAGTAAGTAAGTAAGTAAGTAAGTAAGTAAGTAAGTAAGTAAGTAAGTAAGTAAGTAAGTAAGTAAGTAAGTAAGTAAGTAAGTAAGTAAGTAAGTAAGTAAGTAAGTAAGTAAGTAAGTAAGTAAGTAAGTAAGTAAGTAAGTAAGTAAGTAAGTAAGTAAGTAAGTAAGTAAGTAAGTAAGTAAGTAAGTAAGTAGTAAGTAAGTAAGTAAGTAAGTAAGTAAGTAAGTAAGTAAGTAAGTAAGTAAGTAGTAAGTAAGTAAGTAAGTAAGTAAAGTAAGTAAGTAAGTAAGTATAAGTAAGTAAGTAAGTAAGTAAGTAAGTAAGTAAGTAAGTAAGTAAGTAAGTAAGTAAGTAAGTAAGTAAGTAAGTAAGTAAGTAGTAAGTAATAAGTAAGTAAGTAAGTAAGTAAGTAAGTAAGTAAGTAAGTAAGTAAGTAAGTAAGTAAGTAAGTAAGTAAGTAAGTAAGTAAGTAAGTAAGTAAGTAAGTAAGTAAGTAAGTAAGTAAGTAAGTAAGTAAGTAAGTAAGTAAGTAAGTAAGTAAGTAAGTAAGTAAGTAAGTAAGTAAGTAAGTAAGTAAGTAAGTAAGTAAGTAAGTAAGTAAGTAAGTAAGTAAGTAAGTAAGTAAGTAAGTAAGTAAGTAAGTAAGTAAGTAAGTAAGTAAGTAAGTAAGTAAGTAAGTAAGTAAGTAAGTAAGTAAGTAAGTAAGTAAGTAAGTAAGTAAGTAAGTAAGTAAGTAAGTAAGTAAGTAAGTAAGTAAGTAAGTAAGTAAGTAAGTAAGTAAGTAAGTAAGTAAGTAAGTAAGTAAGTAAGTAAGTAAGTAAGTAAGTAAGTAAGTAAGTAAGTAAGTAAGTAAGTAAGTAAGTAAGGAAGTAAGTAAGTAAGTAAGTAAGTAAGTAAGTAAGTAAGTAAGTAAGAAAGTAAGTAAGTAGGTAAGTAAGTAAATAAACATGTTAGAGAGCACATACGCTCTCTAGCTTTCCGTTTTTTCTGCTTTTCACTAAAGCAAAAGTCTCAATTCAAATTGAAATCTGTAAAGTGTCCCTTCACAATTTCGCACCATGATCACCGTTTATTTTTCTCTCAAACAGATATCTCAATCCGTTTAAAAGGGAAGATCCTATTGATTGAAAATATTAAAAATATCAGAATATGTGATTGTTTTAAGAGTACGAGTCTCAGTCCATTTCAAAAGTCTCAGTCTCAACCTGTTGTGGTTTCTCAACCGTATGTTTTTCGAACCAGCTGTTTCGATTCACCGTGACAGTCCCATTTTATTAATTCACATGAGAAGTCCCAATCTGTTGTATTTTTTCCTCAATTTAAACGCAAATACATTTATGTTTTTATTTCAGAAATATTCTGGAAATTCCAATAAATTGTATGATCTGCATTTCGAATTGTTTTCTATATACAGTCAGTGACAAATGTTTGTAACCAAGATCAACTTCCACCATAATTTAGCTTATTTGCCTTATAGAATGATTGTGTTATGAAAAGCAAATATTCTTACTGATAGGTTCTTCCAGAGTTGGTTACTAAATTTTGTCACTGACTGTATATCTGTTGTCGTTTAAAAGATATTTTATCTAACCTCATAATATTCGTTAAATTTTTTACGAAGGTACTTTAATCTTCACGCAATTCCTTTGTTCTTCAAGCGTAGGCTTTTTCTTCCATTATCTAGTTTATCAATCAATTACAAGCTTCGAAAGAATCGAGGTATTTCCATACGTTATTAATTCTATTCATAATTAATAGTACATTGATGAGACACAATCTTCGGCATACATCTGACTAGAATCCTATCGACTTCTGGTTTCGCCCCACACGGTACCGATTCCCTTTTCAAACTTTAATCACTAAATCTTAATGCGTGTCTGAAAACCGCTCATTAACTGGATCGGATCAATCAGGAAAACAGCAGCATTTCCCCTTCTTGTTTGTGATTCGTTGAGATGCCAACCATGGATAGATATGGCCTGGCGCGTACTTAAATTAGTCACGCTATTTGGCAGCTCGACTGTGAGTTTCCGAGTCGTCCTCGTTGGCATCAGTGAAATTCCCATACGTATCTATCGGTTCTTTCGGTTTTTCCTAAATCCGTTCCGGTCGTCGTCCTAGTTTTCCCAAGGGGCGTCCCCAATTTTCCGGCGTACACCCAGAATGTTCATATTCCTGGATATTTGAAGAAAAATGAAGCCTACATCTGTACTTGAAAATTCAATTTAAAAAACTTTTCCAAATACGCGGGAATCGCCGAAACTGTAAGTTTTTACCGAATTTACCGAAAAGTACGTCGACAGTTATTTCCGAAATACCGCAAAATTTACCGAAAGCACTGTAAAAAGATTAGCAATCCGGTTTTTTTATACCGAAAGTTCGGTTATTTATAAAAAAAAAATGTATGATAATTTTTACCGAATTTTTGATAACTTTAGCCAATTGACTGAACCGAGCAACCAATAAAGTCCACCCAACAAACTGTGAAAATTCGGAAATAACTGATTGGTAAAATAAATTATCGAACTAGTGGTTTCCCGGTAAGTGCGAACCCAGAGGATTTTTCCGATTCATCTCAATTCAAGCCATTTTTTCGAATTTTCTGGTAGTTTTGTGAGGTAGACGGCATTTTAACGATGCAATGACAAGTTTAAGCTTAGAATTGTGGGTGTACAGAAAAAACTACCACTATAGAAACTGTTGAAAAAAGGTGTCACCATCATCTGACGCGGGGGAGAACAGTTCGAAATGTTGTATCAGCTCGGTTTTTGTTCCAAATTATTGAGCGATGGCCCATCGATGCTGCGAACGCTGTCTGTAGTTCCCCGGAGTAAATCAAGAAGAAGTGTTTCCATTCGAGGTAGGTGTGGAGTTTGCTCATTTCTTTTAGGGGGCGCCACTCAGGGGACAGGCAGAAAAAACCTTCTGGACTCAGGGACGACGTGAACGACGACGACTCTTCGACGAGGCGCCTTTTAGTAGGATATTCGGTTGACAAAAAAAAAAAGAGAAATCCCAAAATTAGTGAAGGAAAGAGTTTCACCAGGATCAGGCTCTGACTGACGACCGACGACTAAATGCAAAAACAAACTGGATTAAAGTGGATTAAAGCCATCCGAGCAAAGGATGAGCTTCCTTACTTATTCCTTCCTACTGACATTCTCAGCATGGGAGGCAGGAAGATTAGTCCTTTTGGCTCGGGCCCGGAGCGTTTTTGAGAGTTTGAAACGAGGCGCTTCTTTTCCGTGTGGTTCGAAATTATGTAATGGGATATTTGTTTAGCCTAAAGCCTTCGTAAATTGGATGAATACATTTTGGGTAACGAAAGTGCCGGATAAATTGATAGAACATTGCCGATGGGCTGAGGCCAATAATGCCAGTTCGATGGCGCTCGATGAGAAAACGATGACAGCTTTGAGTCCCCGTTTGCCCGGATACGGATGTCTATCTATTGATTTCGGGGAACACAATCTTATAGATGGGAGATTAAAGTTGGTCTCTAATTGAGTTCGGCAACTTATTCGATGATGGCAGGAAGATGATACCTACTTTCAATTAGGAAGAAACCGAACGGGGAAAAAATGCTTTGTTTAAATTGAGAACTCACTCCGATGGCTAGGCTCCTTACCACAATCGAAGACGGGACTTATGGATGAAGTTCGTGGTTATTCGAAAATCCTTTTAAAAAGCGTACTGAATTGAAAAATCGATGAAATTTATGCAAACAAATTCTATCGACATTACATCGATTATGTTAAAAAATAAACAGCTTAGCTTACTTGACTACACATATCCACCTTAAACCATTGAACTTGAAGTGCTTAGATATGAGGCCCTTGGAGCCAAAGAGGTATGTGTAAGTGAAAACATGAAAAAAAATCAAGAAAACCTTCTAGAACGAATCCTTGACTGTCAAACATCATATGCTGTTGTAATCATAATTTTATTTCACTATTTTGCAGTGTTCGGCACAAAAGCGCTTATCCGTTATTCGCTAGTTAGTCCGCTAACTTTTAGTTAGCGGTTTAATTTTGCCGCTAAGTTTTGATTGATTTAGCGAATTAAAAAGTTCCGCTATTTTTTATTCCGCTAATTGAATTCTGCTAACTCCCATATATTTGTATCAATCTCTCAGATTATTAGTGATAGAAAAAACTTTCTTCATTAATCTAGTTACGGTGACATTGGGCATCATTCTGATAGCTTTATTGGATTCATTGGAGGAATGCGTACTCGCGTGCCATTTTTTTCTCTTTTAGCACTTTTTTTCGCAACATTTTCAGAAGAAGATAACAGTAAAAGGTGTTAAACAATATAAAACTATTTTAAACATCCCTTCATCAGCATTTGCTTTCAAGTGGTTGAGATATTTACTTTTCACAATACAGTTTCTTAGAGATTTTACAGATAATTTCATATTAAAATTCGATGAAATCACCTTGTAGCCTTCGTTTTAAGTTCAAAATGAAGTTGCATAAATGTTCACGTTTGAAAATGCTCCAGCAAGTTTGAAAAAGGAGAAAACAGGTTAAAGATTTTAAGTGAGGATAAGGTAAAATTATGTCGAAAACAACAAATTGGAATTAATTGCACAAAAGATTGTCTGCAACAAAATTACATTTTATCTATTTTGCACAAAACCGATAAATCGAGTAAATTTTTAACCAAAATTTAAATAAAAAAAAACAGATATAGCTCCCATCTTCCACATTTTGTTCTTTTCCTCTTGTAATTGTTAAAAAAAACTCGGTTGTTTTTATTTGTAGAACTCAAAGACTTTTAAAATTCCTATCTTTGACAGTTTTGGTTTTGCTCATAAAATTTCATGAAAATTCGATCATTTTAAATTAAATACTTGAAACTTTATTTACTCCCCTTGGGGAGTTTTAAAAATCCAAGGGAGGGGGTGATTTCTGGTCATAATTATATGAAGTATGTCACAAATTTCGGGCTAGACTCAATATGTATTTGTATGAGATGATTGGGTTAGCGTTGAAGCGCTAGTCGTAAATGTACTGTTAAACATCAACTCATAAGAAGCGGAAGTCCATTTCCAATGTCCAATTTATCAGGAAAAATCGCAGGAAACATGCAATGATCGGAAATCTTATAGAGAAATACCTTTCATGAATTATTCTTTCATAATTATCCTGATGGAAAATTGTTGTTTTAAGAGATTTACTCCAACTGACAAGACAAGGTTGATTTTTAGATATGAAATCTCTCGATTAACTGCACCAGCGTATAATTCCCATCATAACAGTAAAAAATGAATATGTTAATAAATTATTTGACTTTCACCTTATGAAATCCGAAATATCTTTGATTGTTACTTTCCGGTTGCATTCTGAACTACAAAAAGCAATAAAATTAAGTATTTTTTGTCGTTAAATGTAAAAAATTCTAACATTCACTTAAGTAAATTGGAAAACAAAACTCAAGGGATTCGGTTCAGTCTGGCGGAGCGAAATTTTAACAAATGCTTACAATCCGAAACATAATGTTTTTAGCCACGGGAACGGTTTTCATCATTTAATTAATCAGATATTAGTTCGTGACAAGCCGGAGAACTGTTTTGAATCGAAAAAACCAACACACATATGATTATTTCGAACAAAATTAGTTTTCATGACCGAAACAGACTTTTTATCTTTACCTCTAAGGTGGCTCTTAGTTCACTTTGAGGCATCACATTTTTGCCATTTCCACTGTCTGCAACATTAAAATTTTCTAACGAAATCAGGAAAAATAGGTAAAATGTTCTGATTTTCATTGGTTTGTTTCGCATCCGCTGCAATAGATAACTCATATTTTTTTCAAATTGGCGTTCAGTTCGGTCTGGTCGAATCCCGTCCATTTGAAAAATCACAATCAAAGCATCTTTTTATTTACGCTTTTTCTTCCTGACGCCTAGTACGGCGACGCTATGAGTTTTAAAATATTATGTGTATAGCACCAAACCGAATAGCGACGCTTTTTTACTGGCGAGATTTCTGTCATTCGCAGGTTTGTTTTTCTTTTTTCAGTTCAGTAGGCGATTTCGATGTAGTACTCGAACATTGTTTATGTTATTTATTTACCGTACACTTTCCTTAGGCCATCAATCGCATGCTCCAAGTATCCTAGGAAACTTGCGGTGCGTCCTTATTATTTTTAACGTCGCGACGTATGCGACATGTCGCTAGTAGGCAAAGCTGCTATGATTATTAGCGCTCATGTTTAGGATTTTTTCTGCATGCATAATAATAAACAACTTTATTTGCGTCCCAAACATTCCTCCTGATAAGTTTCTATGGCTACATGTATGCCATATTCGTTTTCATCTGGTGGAAAGATGGTTGTGCACCAACTGCTGCCATCTTCATATAAAAAAACGCTTTGACAGCACTTGGTGCACTACCGGTGCACCACCAGGATGAAAACGAATATGGCATTAGACACCTAATACTGGACTCCAGGATGGCGTCGCTTTACGTCACAATCGTTTATAAACAACTGTATTGATACAACGAATAATACTACAGTTTTTGGTTGTTCACCCCTACTGATAAACCACATAGAGATCAAGGGTCTTCTGCTGCTGAGCTAGATTTTCGGGACTGTTGAACCAGTAGGTTTTAAACTTGAATTTTCACAACCCACCCTGAGATTATCCGGTTCAAATTTTAGGTGCAGTTTTGGGAAAATGTTCCAAGAGTTATGTATAAAGTTTTGGTCTTGAGTATACCAGCGATTACGATCAATATAATGTCATTTTTTGTATTTAATAATGAACAGTGCAGTTGTTTCAGTTCAAAACATGTAATATGTATAAGAGAAATAACATAGCACCAATCGATTAGAGGGTGAACTTTTAGCTCTTTTTTATGTCAGATGTAGCCGATCCCATACATGAGTACCGAGGTATTAATAATGCTAATTGTAGATTGCAATTACGACATATTCCTGAGTGATGGCGGCTGCAGTCTTGAAACATTTGCCCCAAGAAAACTTGAAACCTGAAACACAAACTCGAAGGGGGAGTGTTCATCATCCGGGCAAATACACAGCCAGCAAGCGACCGAGCGATGGTGCTTAATGGAATAAATTGATATCGAACCATTCCTGGCGAGCGAGCGAGTGAACGAGGAGGCCACAAACAAAATCCACCTCAATTATAGGTTATAATCGGTAATGATATCTAATGACAGACCTCATGCGATTTTATATTTTTCTTGCAGCCAACCACACAGGTTCGAATCGAACGAGAATGGTGGAGGTAACAGAAAAAAAATAATAATAACCATGTATACAGCCAAGTTCCCGGATACGAAATCGGACGGGTCGGATAGGTGCAATTTCGGATCGGAATTGAGCTCTCCCCACATGATTGCTGCTGTGCCCAGGCGATGGAACAACAAACCTGGCCAGGTTTGATATGACGTTCATTTTGTGTAATTTCCAGATTGCGAGCAGCTAGCCAGCCATTATTTGGCTGGGATGTCTTTTCCTAGAGAACTTGTCCAATGTTGCTGGTTCTTTTGAAACGAGTTTTTGAGATGCAGAACTTCACATAAGCAAGATCAACATTTTCTACTTTCAAGAAGTTGTGTAAATTCTAATGATAGCCTGAAAAGTTTATTTTTTGGTTTGAGAACTGGAAAATGCCAAAATAACAAACGTTGCCATTTTATTTATCTTCAGTGTTGCCGAATACAACTACTGTTTTATTTTAATTTTTTTTATTAAATTTCATTTATTTTCTACATATCCTTCATCTCATCCCTACATTCCTTCTCACTTCTATTCTCAATTAAAACTTTTCACGCATCGACTTTTGTTTTTGTTTTTCCTTAAACAAAATTTTATTCATTATTCTTCATTTGATAAATTTTATGTTCTTTCTGCATATCCTTCATTTCACCTCTACATTCCTCCTCAACTCTATTCTCAATAGAATCTTTACTGTCTTTTGTTTTTCTCAAATACAAAATCTTATTCTTCAAATATCTCTTATCTCTATTGTACATTCCATTTTCAGTAAAAGCTTTTCAAACCATAAAATTTTATTTATTTTCTGCATATTCTTCATCCATTCCGAAAACATTTTTCACAATATCCTTCCCAATCTGTGCTCTTCCTGTCGCTCTGTTTTTGTTGACCCGAGCCGGAACAGTCCGAAAACTTTTTTAGCAACAGCTTTCCCAAACTATGCTTTTCTTGTTACTCTGACTCTGTTTGAGAGAACCAGAATAATTTGATAGTGTTCTTAGAACCAGCCTTTCCAATCAGAAAGCCAAATCAAAACAAACAATAAGCAGAAGTAGCCTTAAAAATCCGCGCTTCCAATGCCAATTCCGTCCTTTTCTACCGGAAGGTCAAATCAAAATAAAAAAAATCAGCAGCAGCAGCCTTAAAAATCTGCGCTTCCCAAGCCAATTACGTCTTTTCCCACCGGAAGGCTAAATTGAAGTTAACAATAAGCAGCAGCAGCCTTAAAAATCAGCGCTTTCTAAGCCAATTCCACTTTTTTCCACCGGAAAGCAAAATTAGAACAAACAATCTTATAATTTTCTTTAAAATCTGCACTTTCTAAGCCAATTCCGTCTTTTTTCCACCAGAAGGCAAAATCAAAACAAACAATCAGCAGCAGCACCTTTAAAAATCTGCGTTTCCTAAGCCAATTCCGTCTTTTTTCCACCGGAAGGCCAAATCGAAGCTAACAATCACGAGAAGCAGCCTTAAAAACCTGCGCTTCCTAAGCCAATTCCGCCTTTTTCTACCGGAAGGCCAAATCAAAGTTAACAATCAGTAGAAGCTTAAAATAAATAAAATCTACACTACCAAATCTAATCCGTCTATTCTTCCGGGAAGCTAAACCAAAACAAACACTCAGCAGCAATAGTCTTAAAAATCGGCGCTTGCAAAGTTAATTCCTTCTTTTTCCACCGGAAAGCAAAATCATAACAAACAATCAGCAGAAGCAACCTTAAAAATCTGCACTTTTTAAGCCAATTCCATATTTTTTTCTACCAGAAAGCCAAATCAAAATATGCAATCAGCAGAAACAGCCTTAAAAATCTGCGCTTCCCAAGCTAATTTCGTATTTACCCACTGGAAGGCCAAACCAAAACAAACAATCAACCTCAGCTGCCTAAAAAATCTGCACTTTCTAAGCCAATTCCGTCTTATTTTCCACCAGAAGGCCAAATCAAAACAAACGATCAGCAGCAGTACCTTTAAAAATCTACGCTTCTTAAGCCCTTTCCGTCTTTTTCCACTTAAAGGTATAATCAAAACACACAATCATAACAAACAACTGCAGCAGTAGCCTTACAAATCGGCGCTTCCTTAGCCAATTCCTTTTTTTCTCCTCCGGAAGGCCAAATTGAAGCAAACAATCAGCAGAAGCAGTCTGAAAAATCTGCGCTTTCTAAGCCAATTCCACCTTTTTCCAACGGAAAGCATAATAAGAACAAACAATCAGCAGAAGCAGCCTAAGAAATCTGCACTTCCTAAGCCAATTCCATCTTTTTCCACCGGAAGGCCAAATCAAAGTAAAGAATCAGCAGAAGCTGAATGAAAATAAAAATCTACACTTCCAAAGCGAATCCGTCTTATTTCTCCGGGAAGCTAAACCAAAACAATCAGCAGAAATAGTCTTAAAAATCGGCGCTTACAAAGCCAATTCCTTCTATTTCCACCGGAAAGCAAAATCATAAAAACTTGTTATTAACAAACAATAAGTAGCAGCAACCTTAAAAATCTGCGCTTCCAAAGCCTCTTTTTTCCACCGGAAAGCGAAATCAAAGCAAACAATCAGCAGAAGCTGTGTTAAAAATCTGCGCTTTCTAAGCCGATTTCGTCCTTTTCCACCGGAAGGCCAAATCATAAGAAATAATCAGCAGCAGCAGCCTTAAAAATCTGCACTTCCTAAACAAATTCCGTCTTAATCCCCCGGATGACCAAATCAAAATAAACAATCAGCAGCAGCCTTAAAATCTGCGCTTTCTGAGACAATCCGTCGCTTTCCAGGGGCCGAATCAGAAACAATTTATTCGAAGCCCTTAAAATCTGTACTCCCTGTGCCAATCCGTCTTTCTACCGGAAGCCGATTCAAAAATAATTTTTCGTAGCAGCAGCCTTATAAATCTGCGCTCCCTGCGCCAATCCGTCTTTCTACCGGAGGCAAAATCACAAAGAAATTTTTCATAGCAGTTCGAAATTTTACAAAGCGGGTTTCATAAAAGGCGTAGTGGTGAGAATTCAAGTCATCTACTTTGGCAACACGGGACCCATCATGTCTCGGTCGCTGGGAAAACATGAAAGCTTTACCCAGCAATTTGCGTCAATTCTCGCGGTACATGTTGTACCTCGATCGAAACCCCACACTCCAAGTTTGATGTGGAACCTCCCGAGGGCTGCTTTCGGCGCAAACGTCGGTCGTACAATAGCAGGAATATGTGAGAAAATGTGTATAATTTCCCCAGTTCCGTTTGCCGTTCGTAGGCTTTCCAGGCACCAGCCCGCGGACTTTCCAGCTCTTGAAAAGTTGATATCATGTAAGTACCGCGCCATGCTCGATAAGATTTCCGAAAGGGTGTGAGTGAGGAATGGGAAGTGGATATGCAACGTAGCTGACCGCAGCACCTTTTTGGATTATAATTCCGTCCGGCCAGCGCAGCCCACATGTATAATATAATAGCAAAGTACGTGCAGGCTGTTGTTATCCGCCATTTCTTCAGGTATCCTATAATCTTCTACCGAATGACGGATACACGGGACGAACCTTCGCGGTTTTCGAGTTTCGGTCTCTCTGTCAGCATTGCCGGGTGCACGGCAACGGGCTAGTAGTGATGGGCATTTTACCGAGGCCACAGCAACATGGCAACTTTTAATTCCATTATGGCGGCGTCTAGCGGACAGTGATGTGAATGTTAGTGGCAACACTAAGCGTATTGTCTGGTTTCTTTGAATAAGTAACATGACGATTATCATCTCCAAACAAATCTTCTTGGTACCTCAACGGTTTTATCGTAACAAAGGGTCGGTCATGAAATTCGAAGGACATGTTTTGTCAGAATTATGTTATTTTTTTGTCCCATTCTCCATTATTTTGCCAGGTTTTAGTCATTAATTTGTCATATTTTTGTCATAGTTTTGACAGAATGTGCACATGTACATTGTCATATTTTTGTCATTTTGATGAAAATAGTTTGCCATATTTTTACCATCTTAGTCACAAATTTTTCATAGTTTCTTCATACATGTTTATCAGATTATTGTAAATTTATTGTTATTTTTTGTTATTAATATGTCATGTTAGTAAATTATTTTTTGTCAAATGTTTGTCCTATTTTAAGTTGTGTCAGTTTTTTGTGATATAATTGTAAAATTGTGATCATAATTTTGTGATATTTGTCAAAATTCTGAAAAGTTACCGACAATTCTCACCTATAATCGTAACCCGAATACGACATTCCTCACCTACGGCGACTTCCAGAATGGGGTACGAACTCTCAAAGTTCATCCGAAGTGACGTTCATCACCAAAAGCGACTACTAGAATCGAGTGACTTGGGTGACTCAACTATCGCGCGGCGCAGTATAAGGGCCATTCAAGTCAGGAATCGCGACCGTACCTTTTTTATTTTCAAGAGTATATATAAGAAGAAGAAAGTTTCTTATCACTCTTGTCAGAATCAAAAATGAATATATCCTCATCATCAATGTTATGAAGGACATCGGATGAATTGGAAATTTCAACTTTTTTGGCCGTTTGGAATTAAGTTTTGCAATTATTTTTCTTCCGGCTTTCGCGCCGGCCGATGACTTCCCTATGCTGTGGAAATAAAAGAGAAAAATATTATCCGGCTTGACTTCCGAAAGCTACGATGGAACAAAATGCCACACGATTTTCAACCATTTTTGCTACTTCAACAAATAAACGCGGGAAAATCGATTCTGGAGGATCAATTTTTCAAAACAAACACTCGGCAACAAGTTCTTACAGTAGATAGATGTCCTGAGTTTGCACGAGTTACTGAGCATTCGAAAAAGAGTTCCTCCGCATTTCAGGAGAAGAGGAGTGCTACGAGATTCGGATAGCTATCTCTTTGTAGCCCAAAAAATTATTTTTTATTGACAGTTCAAGCCCTGATCACACTGACATGACACTTAGAACAAAAATTCAACCATTTTCTGTCTTATTTAATTGTCAGATTTTATGGGTTCGCAATACCGACGGCAGGTGGAAAACCTGAAAAATTTGACAATAAAATGCCCTGTAGGAAAAATGTACCTTTTTAGCCCGATTTTATCCAAGAAATTGTCTGTTTTTTAAAGATGGGTGGCATTTCCTAACTGGGATAGCATTTCTTCAAATCGATCGATGCGCATTCTGGAATCGATATTGCGTACTGTTGGAAAAATTATCCTGAAAATGAAATCGAGTGTCCAGTCAGTATGGTCAGTGGTTCAAGTGTCATTTTGAATTTAAAGCTAGTTTTTGAAAGATCGTTCGAGTTCATCTAAAGATGAATTCAAATGTTAACGACTCGGTTAACATTCACTAAACTGTACCAACTGGCCAGCGGCAGTCAGCTTAAGCCTTTTTTATGCTTTCTATTTTTGTCCATCATGGCTTCATTCATATTCTGGTTACGTTTTTTGATTCGTTGGTTTGTTGTTTGGTGGCCCTCTTTTTTTATTGTTGCTCACCGGTTTGTGTCCATCATTCGTGTGAGTCGGGAAAGGTTCCTTCAAGTTACCCGGAATGATCCGTTACCTGTTGTGAGTCTACACGTTTGGCCGTCCATACAACTAGTGGTTTACCACGAATGGCCCCCGGCATGCACAACCTGACATTAAGTAGCACGACATGTTTCATGCTACCAATTATACGAATGTTGATTTCGATTATGTTCTTCGTGTTTTGAATCCAGTGTCGGAGGTTTGGACTGAAGAAACCAGAGAAAATGATTCCATGACACGATCAGCTCAGTTTGATTTTTTTCCTGATGACTGAGTTTAAGCGACCTCACATCATATATTTAGAACAACTCTTATATCCTTCAAAACAACTTTTTTTTTTTTGTTTGGAACATTGTCGTTTCAGAATTTTTATGGATTTCTCGACTTTATATCAAAGTTGCATTGGCGGACAGTTATTGAAAAAAAAAACCTTCGATACAACTGTGATCCATGTTCACTGTTGGGCTTGAACTCGTGGACATTGGCTCAGGGGAAACGAATTTGTCAACTGAGCTACATCATAAGCCTTATCTTTAGAACAACTGTAATGCGAAAATCTTATCTGTTTTATTCTACCAGATCATAGCTCTGAACTGTGGTCCTAAACTTCTATCAAATTTCTAAGTAAACAGATACAATTTGTGTTAAGTTTGTCAGACATTGTGCATCCATAACACAACAGTGTCACTACAAACGTAATTCAAACAACAAATGTTGTCCTACAATAGGATAAACATAAAACTTTCAAGGATCAATCAATTTCTCTCACGTTTTCCCATATATATTTTTTTCTATTTTCAATCACCATCCACTTTATGCAATAAAAATCGGCTCGTAACTATGTGCGATGAATTAAATAATCATCCCCTACCGAACCATCCTGCAGTAGGTATTTTTGGGCCAAGAACCATGGGGAACCTATGGCCGACATACATCGGGGAAAAGGAGAAAAAAATCAAACTTCCACCGAAACTGGTAGCATCAGGGAACGGAAAACTTCTACCGGCCAAGCCCAATACCGAACCAACTGCTGCTTCCCCAACCTCCGATTCATTGATTTTTCCCTCTATTCCCCACCACACGTTCATCATTACTGAATGGATGGAGTTTCTTTTTTCCACGCGTTCCATATTTGCTATCTACTTTCCGATTCTGTCTTTCAACGGAATTTTTTTTCACCCACTTTTTCGTTTTTGTGGATCCGAACTTTTTTTTCTCAAATAAGCTTCTATCCCTTTGCGTGATTTACTTTTTTTCGTTTTTATCATTTTTGTCATTTCTGTAATTTTTGTCATTTCTGTCATTTCTATCAATTTTGTAGTTTTTGTAATTTTTGTCGTTTTTGTCATTTCTGTCATTTTTGTCATTTTTTGTTATTTTTGTCATTTTTGTCATTTTTGTCATTTTTGTCATTTTTGTCATTTTTGTCATTTTTGTCATTTTTGTCATTTTTGTCATTTTTGTCATTTTTGTCATTTTTGTCATTTTTGTCATTTTTGTCATTTTTGTCATTTTTGTCATTTTTGTCATTTTTGTCATTTTTGTCATTTTTGTCATTTTTGTCATTTTTGTCATTTTTGTCATTTTTGTCATTTTTGTCATTTTTGTCATTTTTTGTCATTTTTGTCATTTTTGTCATTTTTGTCATTTTTGTCATTTTTGTCATTTTTGTCATTTTTGTCATTTTTGTCATTTTTGTCATTTTTGTCATTTTTGTCATTTTTGTCATTTTTGTCATTTTTGTCATTTTTGTCATTTTTGTCATTTTTTTTTTTCATTTTTGTCATTTTTGTCATTTTTATCAATTTTGTCATTTTTGTCATTTTTGTCATTTTTGTCATTTTTGTCATTTTTGTCATTTTTGTCATTTTTGTCATTTTTGTCATTTTTGTCATTTTTGTCATTTTTGTCATTTTTGTCATTTTTGTCATTTTTGTCATTTTTGTCATTTTTGTCATTTTTGTCATTTTTGTCATTTTTGTCATTTTTGTCATTTTTGTCATTTTTGTCATTTTTGTCATTTTTGTCATTTTTGTCATTTTTGTCATTTTTGTCATTTTTGTCATTTTTGTCATTTTTGTCATTTTTGTCATTTTTGTCATTTTTGTCATTTTTGTCATTTTTGTCATTTTTGTCATTTTTGTCATTTTTGTCATTTTTGTCATTTTTGTCATTTTTGTCATTTTTGTATTTTTTGTCATTTTTTGTCATTTTTGTCATTTTTGTCATTTTTGTCATTTCTGTCATTTCTGTCATTTTTGTCATTTTTGTCATTTTTGTCATTTTTGTAATTTTTGTCATTTTTGTCATTTTTTGTCATTTTTGTCATTTTTGTCATTTTTGTCATTTTTGTCATTTTTGTCATTTTTGTCATTTCTGTCATTTCTGTCATTTTTGTCAGTTTTGTCATTTTTTTCATTTTTGTCAGTTTTTCACGTTTTGATTTTTGTATTTTTGTCATTTTTGTCATTTTTGTCATTTTTGTCATTTTTGTCATTTTTGTCATTTTTGTCATTTTTGTCATTTTTGTCATTTTTGTCATTTTTGTCATTTTTGTAATTTTTGTCATTTTTGTCATTTTTGTCATTTTTGTCATTTTTGTCATTTTTGTCATTTTTGTCATTTTTGTCATTTTTGTCATTTTTGTCATTTTTGTCATTTTTGTAATTTTTGTCATTTTTGTCATTTTTTTCACTTTTATCATTTTCGCATTTTTGTCATATTTGTCATTTTTATTACTTTTTTTTCGTTTATATTTTCTTTTTACTTGTGGTTGTTTCAATATTATGTTTTCCTGTATTCGTCATTTAAAATCTTTTCTTTTAGTTTTGGAATGTTTATTTTTCTGAAAGATCCGATAAAAGTCGGCGTGCAAAGGGATAGCGTCGTTGATATGAAGTCGCCACGCTGCCATACACACCGGAATGCCTCTATACCGGATGGCGGAACGGAACACCGGCAAAGTCGTCGACGACGCAGTGATTCGAAGCATGCAAAAGACCTTCGCGGTGCTCCCTTTTAACCGAACGGCAGCATGAATAAGCAGAACCCAGAATAAGACGAAGAACGAGAACAGGAACCAAAACACCACGGGGAAATGAGCCTGGCACGAGTGTCACTGATGACGTACACTGAAATTGTCTCTATCCTCTCACTATAGAGCACGGCGCGCTTATCATGCAACACATTTTATTTAGATTTTTCCAACAACAACAACAAACGACAATAACAACAACAACACCAACAGTGACAGTGACAGGGCACCGATATGACGGCCTACGGTTCTTCGGGAGTTTTCCGCCGTTTTTCCGAGATATTCTTACCGGGAGGTTTTTTTTTCGATTCTTTCTCTTCTCCCTGAGTCGTTTTCCCCATCATCGGTCGCATCTGAAGGTGTGTAGCAGCAGTTATGTAGATGAAGGTTTGGACTTTTTTCCTTTTCCTGAGCTGTGGAGTGTTTGTACAGGAAGAATGTAGACACCATCGATAGAAGCAGACACAGGGCGAGATTCGCCCAGTAGTGACAGGAAAAGAGAAGAGGTGTTTCTCGAAACGGGTCTCTTTTTTTCCGGCCCTATGTGGTTCGTTGGCTGACTGGGATATCTATCTATCTATCGGAGTTTTGGCGATTGAAGAGCTCGTTGAAGTCGTTGTTGACGGGTGTCGTCCGCCCGGTGTTTCTGATGAGAATTTTCTTTTCCCCAGTCGCTTCGCAGAACAATGCGAACGGTGCGAAAAATGAACATAAACGCTAGCTTGGTGAAGTACAAAGTGGAACGAACGATGGGAAGGGAAATCTGCACCACCATGCATCGTTATCGCTACGAACTGCGCTCGGAAAGATTCAACAGGGACACTTGATCGAATGTCGTTCTGACGAATAGGACATTCGCTATTGAGAATTGAAAAAAAATTAAGACATACACCGTCTTAGCTGATTTGAGCTTTAAAGAATGAATAAATGACGTGCACAACTTAAAATTAACATTAAACATTCAGTACACCGAGATGGGAATCGAACCCATGCCATCAGTGGATCAGCGATTACCATATTACCACGCTAACAACTCGACCACCGAGACGTATACGTAACGGTGGTCGAGTTATTATTGTAGATATTATTGTTTATCAAGTACCAACAAATTAAATCAGAGTTGATTTGATTTAAATCAAACTGATCTAGTCACTATAGTCAATAAGGCGAGATTTTTATAAGTGATTTTAATCAAAGTTTCTACCTAAACTCAGTGAATAAAATACCTGAAATTCAATGAATTTCCAATGGACTTTTTTTTCATTGACCTAGCGGAAATTCCGTAAATTGTGATTGACGAGGAGAAGCCAAGTTAACCAGGAACCGCAATAAAAACTGTTCATACTGAAATTGTTTCAATGTTTATCCGTGTTGGCTTCCTTCGGTCACAAAACACGTGGACATCCGAGGGGGGCAGGGATTATGGAATTGTCTATGATTGTCCACGAAGAATATGGCAGGGGTTTGGATAATGTCCACGTGGACATACATCGTGAATATTGATATTACCCAAGTTAAATTTAATATTAAATGAAGATATTTTGATTGAAAATTTGACAAGATAGTTCATTAAAATAACACAAACATTGTCCGTCTGCAGTCTGCTCAAAAGGATTTTTGTTGGTTTTTTTTTCAAGAAGTCAGGTTTATTTTTTAAATAAAATCATCTGAATTTCAATGTTTTTTTCTTAAATTTCAACACTCAGCGAGTTTAATTACTATGAAAATTCATACAATTTAATGGGGCGCCGTGGTCTAGGACAGATGAGCGAAAACGGAGAGCTGTTTGTAGAATTTTGTGGCAACAACAACATGGTGATCGGTGGATCGCTCTTCCACCATCGACTAGCACATACGGTCACTTGGGTATCCCGAGATGGCCGAATAGAAAATCAAATTAACCTCATCTGCATCAGCCGAAAATGCAGAAGGAGCCTACTTGATGTCCGCAACAAACGAAGCACAGACATTGCATCTGCCCATCACCTCGTTCTTGGTGAGATTCGTCTGAGAGTTGCGCGTGTCAAGCGACGAGAGGAGAAAGTCGGGTGTCGATACGACGTCCCGGGCATACATTGATCAGCAAGAGTCCCGGGCCTCGGAGCTACCGGCAGACGGAACAGTCGAAGAACAGTGGTGTGGAGTCAAGAATGCCTTTATCACGACTACTGTGAAGTCTGTGGAAAAAGAAGTGAATGGATGTCGGATGAAACATGGATCCATGGAGGATGGTCGATGATCTGAGAAAGGCGAAAGTCGGAATTGAGCAGGGATGTACCGGGTCAGCCAAAGCAGCCGCCCGCTTACGATATGCGGAGCTGGGAACGGCAGTTAAACGAGCTTGAAAACAAGACAAGAGAGCATGGACAAACTCCCTAGCCGAAGAGGGAGAAAGAGCCGCCGCCAATGGAAATATCCGATTACTTTATGACATTTATCGCCGCCTTAATAGTGCAAGGACTAATGTAAAAATGACGCTGAAAGACCGAGCAGGTTAGCTGTTGACAGATCAAACAGATCAGCTCAAGCATTGGACTAAGCATTTTGAACATCTCTTCCGAGTCACAAATAGTGATAGCCAACTGAATGGCATAAATGGCGTCAACTCGAAAGTGCCCTCGCTGGCAGAAATAGAAGCGGCGATCGAAGACATGAAGTTCAGCAAAGCACCTGGGATCGATTGCATCCCTGCTGAAATGCTGAAAGCCGACCCTGCCCTGTCAGCACAAATGTTGCACCGTCTTTTCGCTGACATTTGGGATACGGCAACATTCCCGGTTGACTGGATGCAGGGTATCCTTCTAAAGTTCTCGAAGAAAGAAGACCTGACCGAGTGCGGTAACAGGCGTGGCATAACTTTGATCTGTACAACTCTCAAAGTACTCTGCAAAGTGATCCTGAACAGGATCCGAGAGAAAATCGACGCTACACTCCAACGGCAACAAGCGGGATTCCGATCCGGACGACCATGTGTGGACCACATCACTACGCTACGAATCATAATGGAACAAATCGACAAATTCCAGGACTCTCTTCTGTTGGTGTTCGTTGATTTCGAAAAAGCATTCGACCGACTTAACCATGAAAACATCTGGGCGGCTCTAAGGTGACGCGGAGTCCCAGAGAAACTAGTCCATCTCATCGAGGCACAGTACGAGGAAATTTCGTGCAAGGTCCTGCACGACGGTGTCTTGTCCGATCCAATCCCGATAACTGCTGGATGTATCTTATCACCGCTGTTTTTTCTAATCGTTATGGACGAGATTCTGACTGGATCGATCGACTGTGCACCAAACCGAGGATTGTCGTGGAATCCTTCAACAATGGAGCAACTGAACGACCTTGATCTGGCTGACAATATTGTTTTGCACGCCCAAAGACAACAAGACATGCAGAGCAAACTCGACGACCTCACCGAAAGCTACAAGGCACCAGGTCTCAAAGTCAATGTCGGAAAGACCAAGTTGATGGAAATCAACACAGTAAATCCTTCCAGTTTCGTGGTAGCTGGACAACAGGTTGAGACAGTGGAGTGCTTCCAGTATCTTGGTAGCCAGATTACGCCTGATGGTGGTACCAAGAAGGACATCCAAACCCGGCGCGCACGCCATATCTCTCTACGAACTAAAATCCGAATCTCCAACTCAAACGTCAAATCGGTATTGTTGTACGGGTGTGAACTGGAATCCAGATGGGCATCGAAGAAGATGCAAATCCGCAGAGTTGACGAGAACCTTGGCTGGCAGCAAGTGAAAACGCTGACTCCGGATCGCCAGCAGTGGAGATCTCGGCGCCGGACCCTTAGGTAGGTAGGTTTAGGATATTTGGATATGTTATGTTTGGTTTGTTTCAGACATATGCAATGAGGTTGCGCAGTTTTTTTTTTCGCTCGGTTTTAAGGAGCCAAAATCACTGTAAGCTTTTAATAATTCATAGCTTAATTCTAGTGCATATGGAAAGTTCAGGGTAGAAATAGATTTGAATAGAAAGAGTAAAGATTAAGAAATTTTATAAATGAAGATCAAAAGTTTTGAGAAAAAGATAAATTTCTAACATATAGTCTAAGTCCATTACAGCCAAAACATCTCTTACTGGAGTGCCCCAGCTAACATGAAATCGTAATAGAAATGATAATCCAAATCGAATATTAACATATTTTCAGTAACCATCGTAAACAAATTGGTATTGAGTGATTTTCTATCATTCATTTACGACAAGCTTTGCCCAAAAAAAGTTAAATCGGATAGCAGTTTAGTCAATTCGTAAATATGTCTCCAAATAGTTGAGAATACGCTAATTCGACATTTACGATTTGAGCGAACTGATTTACAATAAATGGGCGATCCTTCCTTCTTTCTTCCTTTGACCGGTTCGTGAACAGAAAATCTTACATATAGAGCTATAGCGCGAAACATTTCAACTGATGAGTTGGCATCGGGGTAAGATACCGGACAGACAAATCGGAGGCTGGAGTTCGAATCTCGGTCGGGGAAAACTTTTTTTTTCGTTTTATTCAATTACTTCAAATCGTATATTTTGCTTTTCGTGGGGAAATCGAATCGTTAAAATTTTGTCATTGTAGATATATCGCCTCCACTTTTATAGCTATATGCTTTTTTGGTAAGTTTAATACAATCTTTTCATCTGGTATATTCGTTTGATTAATTCTGTTGTTCCTGCGATATACCCTCTTAAATGTTTGCTGGGATGTAAATAAGGATGTTTTCCTCGGGCCCCTAGGGAGTCCTTTAACTTAGATCCGGCGATAAAATGGACCTCACACGACCAAACAATATGCTCGATGTCACGATAACCAAGGGCGCAAGAATACAAATTGCTGTCAGCCAGATTAACGCGGAAGAGTGAAGCTTCTGAAGAGTAGTGGTTGGATATGAGTCGGAAAAATAGTTTAATAAAATCTCGACTCAAGTTCAAACCTTTGAACCATGGCTTAAGACTTACTTTGGGAATGATGGAGGAAAGCCACCTGCTCATCTCATCCTCATTCCACTTGCGTTGCCAGTTGGTGAAGGTATTTTTGCGAGGTAGGCAGTAAAATTCATTGAAAGCTATTTGATGCTGATATACGTCGCCTTCAACCGCTACTGTTTTCGCTAATGAGTCTGCCATTTCATTGCCCGTTACCGAACAATGAGAAGGGACCCGAACAAAGGTGATGAAGAAGCAGCATCTGGTTAAAGCACTCAACATAATTCGTATCTTCGCGAGGAAGAACGGTGAGTGTTTACCTGGTCTGTGTGAACGAATAGACTCAACAGCGCTGAGGCTATTCGTCACTATGCAATAGTGATCGACAGGACGTGAGGCTACGGTTTCTAGTGCCCAATGGATTGCAGCCAATTCCGCAATATACACAGAGCATGGAAATCGAAGACTGTGAGAGACACTAAAAATTTTATTAAACACTTCAAACCCAGTGCACTCGTCTATGAGGGATCCATCAGCGAAGTATATTTTATCAGTATTGACATGGCCAAACTTCGCATCAAATATCCTAGGAAGAATAAAATAACGATGTTGTTCCGGAATTTCTCGAATTTCATGATGGACAAATCAAACTTAACATACGAGTTATTGTAGTCAAGGTAGTGACTAAAGCTGGGACAGTATATAGACGGCTCAATCTGCATTGCCATCAACTCATGATATATTGTCATAAATCTTGTTTGTACATTTTGCTCAATAAGCTGTTCGAAATTCACTATTACCAATGGGTTCACGACCTCACACCTAATAAGGAATCGAAGAGATAGTAAATTGAGAAACTGCCGTACTCCATCACTGAAAGGATAGCTGTTCAATACAATTTGATAAGATCATCTGGATGGGCTCCCCACCAAGTACCAGTGATTGATCGGAGAAAGTTTATTCGTTGTTGACATTTCTTTTTCAGGTACTCAACATGGGCACCCCATGTGCATTTCGAATCAAATATCACCCCAAGATTCTTAAAAGACCGGGGTTGAGTGATTGTACGGCTTAGAAGAGGAAGCTTTGGATGAGCTGGTCTGTTTTTTAGAGAAAACCACCATCTCGGAGTTTTCTGGAGAAAACTTTATTACGAGACTAAGAGCCCAGACGGACAATTTGTTTAGGTATCTTGTAGAGGCTTCTGCAGTTCTAACTCTGTAGGTCTAATTACAGACACGTCGCTATCATCTGCAAGTTGTCTTATTTTGCAATTTGCTGCCAGACAATTGTCGATGTCATTTACGTAAAAATTGTACAAAAGGGGACTCAGATATGATCCCTGCGGTAATCCCTAGGTTGCGCTGTTACTAGAAAGCTAGTGAAACCGGTTCAGCATAGAATCCTCAACCGTTAATATCACCTCCAAGAAAGTTTATTATTAGAGTAGCGTTCGATTTGTGGGTGTGTCATAAAAAATAGCTTCCTGAATACGTTTAACATAAATTAACTTATAGAGGAAGCTTTTGGTTTCAAAACTACTTCTGCGTGCTAAAGTTTGAACGCTGAGGAATAATTCGTAAAACTTCGGTTGTTTGCTTACATCGAAAACATCGCAATATTGTTATTATTTAAAAAAAATGTGTTTTCGAAAAGAAACTAAAATCAATCGTGATTGGACAAAAGTATAGCAAACAATCGCCAAAAATGAGCCAATCATTGTCTGGCGTCGTTGTAACGCGACCTATTCTAGTGAGGCCGAGGGATTTTTCACCGATTTCTTGTGCGCTCTGAAGCTAAGTGCGGAAGATATTCAAATGCGAAATCACCAAAGACGCAACTGCTGCAGCAGTCCAATCGTTTTTCTCGGTAATACTTTTGCAATTCATATTTCCATCGAATCATTGCGTACACCCAAATGTTGGGATTGAAGTGATTTTTGATTTTTGCTTCTTGGGGAGTTTTCACGTCATAAAGGACGGAACGCAGAAGAAATTCAAACTTTTAAAAATAAAAACATTTTGGAAAGCTGCTAGGAAAACCGACTTTTCATAAACATAAGTGTATTCCCGTCGATAGTGAAAAAAAAAATCCCATTCGCCTACGTTCTCGATACGATCAACTTTACGCGCGCGTTTTCTCAGCTTGTAATCCGCGGCAGGTCCGTTTACGGGATCCGTCCAAAGTGGCAAAATACAACGAGATACAACAACGGAACCAAACCAAAAATCCCGGACGGTCGAAAACGGATGGATGGGTCGGATGGATGGATGGATGGATGAGTGAATGGATAGACGGACGTTGCCATGTCCATCAGGGTTGTAGTTTTGGTTCACAACTAAAAACTACATTATTTTTTTCCTAGTTGTTGAAATCTGTTGCAAATTACAATCGCCGAACAACGCAAGAACGCCTGAAGGAAAGAATCAAATGTGAAACCTTCCTCGACTGTTGTTCCTTCTTCTGGTTCTGATAATTCCGTTCCCAAGTGTAAAAGTGCAGTCAGCCTGTCTGACAGACAACCCTCTTCCAAGTTCAAACCCAGAGCTGTCAGTCAAACGTAGAAGAAGATTGATGACCGCCATGAATTTTTTGTTCATTTAAACGTACCGTCGTCGTCGTCGTCGAAATGTTGGGTGTGTATCTTTTCCTATTTCACAGAGTCGGGGTAGGAAAAAAAAAAGTATGCGACAGGTCTGGAGAATGAGTGAGTTAGAGTAGCGGAGATATTTCTATATATACACACAATACGAAAGCATAAAATACAATCAAAACGCAATACCGAAGGGTGAGTTATCGAGCAGCGGCAGCGCATCGAAGAGAGAATTTAATACCACCGACCGAATGTTGCCTCTATGCTTTTGGGTATGCTTATGCTTCTCAACCGTGGGTCGTCGTCGTCGTCGTCGATGGATGATATTCACCGGGAGAACCACCGCAATTCAAAAAGGAAAATATCTCCCTCGCGCGCTTCACGAAAGGAAGGAAAATACGCGCGCGATTTTACCATTAGCATATAATATGCTTAAATCTGCCGGCTGCGCGTTCAAGCGGATGGACGATTATAAGCGTTTTAAGGACCGCCGCGGGAACGATTTATGAATTTCGCTTTAATGTGGAATCGGCGGCGGTTTTCGGAAAAGGAAATTGCCAAAATCGACAACCAGAATGAAAAAAAAACTTCAACGTTCGATTTCTTTCTGCCAATCTTCCGGCAGCCGAGGGCTTCAATTTCGTTTGAAGAAATCTTTAAAAATTGTTCCCGACCGCTTCTGTCCCGAGGATTATTTTTTAGCGCGGAATGTCAATTATGTTTTGATTGACATCTTCGCCGGATGGCTTCTTCAACCATCTTATTCCCGTTTGGCGGGGGAGGCTTAAAAAATCAATCGAACTTTTAAGTGGGATAAACTGTGAGACTTTGAGTTCGGGCATCGAAACTTTAATTTTTTTTTTTATCTGATTTCTTTTTCGCAAAACTCATAACTCCTGCATTTTCGAACGACTTTGAACTTCTAAGGTTTAGAGAACTTTGGACAACTTGAGGAGATTTCAAACAACTGTTAACATGTCTTGGTCAACGTAAATAAGCTCTGGAGAGTTTAAACCATTTTTGACACTTCGAAAATATTGGAAACAATTTTGAACTTCTATCACAAATCTTAACATTTGCGACAATTTTCACAATTTTGACAAGTTTTGACAATTTTGACAATTTTGACAATTTTGACAATTTTGACAATTTTCACAATTTTGACAATTTTGACAATTTGACAATTTTGACAATTTTGACAATTTTGACAATTTTGACAATTTTGACAATTTTGACAATTTTGACAATTTTGACAATTTTGACAATTTTGACAATTTTGACAATTTGACAATTTTGACAATTTTGACAATTTTGACAATTTTGACAATTTTGACAATTTTGACAATTTTGACAATTTTGACAATTTTGACAATTTTGACAATTTTGACAATTTTGACAATTTTGACAATTTTGACAATTTTGACAATTTTGACAATTTTGACAATTTTGACAATTTTGACAATTTTGACAATTTGACAATTTTGACAATTTTGACAATTTTGACAATTTTGACAATTTTGACAATTTTGACAATTTTGACAATTTCGACAATTTTGACAATTTTGACAATTTTGACAATTTTGACAATTTGACAATTTTGACAATTTGACAATTTTGACAATTTTGACAATTTTGACAATTTTGACAATTTTGACAATTTTGACAATTTTGACAATTTTGACAATTTTGACAATTTTGACAATTTTGACAATTTTGACAATTTTGACAATTTTGACAATTTTGACAATTTTGACAATTTTGACAATTTTGACAATTTTGACAATTTTGACAATTTTGACAATTTTTGACAATTTTGACAATTTGACAATTTGACAATTTTGACAATTTCTAAAAATTTCGACAATTTTGACAATTTTGGCAATTTTGACAATTTGACAATTTTGGCAATTTTGGCAATTTTGACAATTTTGACAATTTTGAAGCAATTTTGACAATTTTGACAATTTTGACAATTTTGACAATTTTGACAATTTTGACAATTTTGACAATTTTGACAATTTCGACAATTTTGACAATTTTGACAATTTTGACAATTTTGACAATTTTGACAATTTTGACAATTTTGACAATTTTGACAATTTTGACAATTTTGACAATTTTGACCATTTTGACAATTTTAACAATTTTGACAGTTTTGAAAATTTTGACAATTTAGGCAATTTTGACAATTTTGACAATTTAGACAACTTTGACAACTTTGACAATTTCGACAATTTTGACAATTTTGACAATTTTTGACAGTTTTTGACAATTTTGACAATTTTGACAATTTTGACAATTTTGACAATTTGACAATTTTGACAATTTTGACAATTTTGACAATTTGACAATTTTGACAATTTTGACAATTTTGACAATTTTGACGATTTTGACGATTTTGACAATTTTGACAATTTTTGACAATTTGACAATTTTGACAATTTTGACAATTTTGACACAATTTTGACAATTTTGACATTTTGACAATTTTGACAATTTTGACAATTTTGACAATTTTGACTATTTTGACAATTTTGACAATTTTGACAATTTTGACAATTTTGACAATTTTGACAATTTTTGACAATTTTGACAATTTTGACAATTTTGACAATTTTGACAATTTTGACATTTTGACAATTTTGACAATTTTGACAATTTTGACAATTTGACAATTTCGACAATTTTGACAATTTTGACAATTTTGACAATTTTGACAATTTTGACAATTTTGACAATTTTGACAATTTTGACAATTTTGACAATTTTGACAATTTTGACAATTTTGACAATTTTGACAATTTTGACAATTTTGACAATTTTGACAATTTTGACAATTTTGACAATTTTGACAATTTTGACAATTTTGACAATTTTGACAATTTTGACAATTTTGACAATTTTGACAATTTTGACAATTTTGACAATTTTGACAATTTTGACAATTTTGACAATTTTGACAATTTTGACAATTTTGACAATTTTGACAATTTTGACAATTTTGACAATTTTGACAATTTTGACAATTTTGACAATTTTGACAATTTTGACAATTTTGACAATTTTGACAATTTTGACAATTTTGACAATTTTGACAATTTTGACAATTTTGAAAATTTTGACAATTTTGACAATTTTGACAATTTTGACAATTTTGACAATTTTGACAATTTTGACAATTTTGACAATTTTGACAATTTTGACAATTTTGACAATTTTGACAATTTTGACAATTTTGACAATTTTGACAATTTTGACAATTTTGACAATTTTGACAATTTTGACAATTTTGACAATTTTGACAATTTTGACAATTTTGACAATTTTGACAATTTTGACAATTTTGACAATTTTGACAATTTTGACAATTTTGACAATTTTGACAATTTTGACAATTTTGACAATTTTGACAATTTTGACAATTTTGACAATTTTGACAATTTTGACAATTTTGACAATTTTGACAATTTTGACAATTTTGACAATTTTGACAATTTTGACAATTTTGACAATTTTGACAATTTTGACAATTTTGACAATTTTGACAATTTTGACAATTTTGACAATTTTGACAATTTTGACAATTTTGACAATTTTGACAATTTTGACAATTTTGACAATTTTGACAATTTTGACAATTTTGACAATTTTGACAATTTTGACAATTTTGACAATTTTGACAATTTAGACTATATCGACAATTTTGACAATTTTGACGATTTTGACAATTCTGACAATTTTTAAAAATTTTGACAATTTTGACAATTTTGACAATTTTGACAATTTTGACAATTTTGACAATTTTGACAATTTTGACAATTTTGACAATTTTGACAATTTTGACAATTTTGACAATTTTGACAATTTTGACAATTTTGACAATTTTGACAATTTTGACAATTTTGACAATTTTGACAATTTTGACAATTTTGACAATTTTGACAATTTTGACAATTTTGACAATTTTGACAATTTTGACAATTTTGACAATTTTGACAATTTTGACAATTTTGACAATTTTGACAATTTTGACAATTTTGACAATTTTGACAATTTTGACAATTTTGACAATTTTGACAATTTTGACAATTTTGACAATTTTGACAATTTTGACAATTTTGACAATTTTGACAATTTTGACAATTTTGACAATTTTGACAATTTTGACAATTTTGACAATTTTGACAATTTTGACAATTTTGACAATTTTGACAACTTTGACAATTTTGACAATTTTGACAATTTTGACAATTTTGACAATTTTGACAATTTTGACAATTTTGACAATTTTGACAATTTTGACAATTTTGACAATTTTGACAATTTTGACAATTTTGACAATTTTGACAATTTTGACAATTTTGACAATTTTGACAATTTTGACAATTTTGACAATTTTGACAATTTTGACAATTTTGACAATTTTGACAATTTTGACAATTTTGACAATTTTGACAATTTTGACAATTTTGACAATTTTGACAATTTTGACAATTTTGACAATTTTGACAATTTTGACGATTTTGACAATTTTGACAATTTTGACAATTTTGACAATTTTGACTATTTCGACAATTCTGACAATTTTGATAATTTTGACAATTTAGACAATTTTGACAATTTTGACAATTTTGACAATTTTGACAATTTTGACAATTTTGACAATTTTGACAATTTTGACAATTTTGACAATTTTGACAATTTTGACAATTTTGACAATTTTGACAATTTTGACAATTTTGACAATTTTGACAATTTTGACAATTTTGACAATTTTGACAATTTTGACAATTTTGACAATTTTGACAATTTTGACAATTTTGACAATTTTGACAATTTTGACAATTTTGACAATTTTGACAATTTTGACAATTTTGACAATTTTGACAATTTTGACGATTTTGACAATTTTGACAATTTTGACAATTTTGACAATTTTGACAATTTTGACAATTTTGACAATTTTGACAATTTTGACAATTTTGACAATTTTGACAATTTTGACAATTTTGACAATTTTGACAATTTAGACTATTTCGACTATTTTGACAATTTTGACAATTTTGACGATTTTGACAATTTTGACAATTTTGACAATTTTGACAATTTTGACAATTTTGACAATTTTGACAATTTTGACAATTTTGACAATTTTGACAATTTTGACAATTTTGACAATTTTGACAATTTTGACAATTTTGACAATGTTTACAATTTTGACAATTTTGACAATTTCGACAATTTTGACAATTTTGACCATTTTGACAATTTTTAAAAATTTCGACAATTTTGACAATTTTGACAATTTCTAAAAATTTCGACAATTTTGACAATTTTGGAAATTTTGACAATTTTGACAATTTTGACAATTTTGACAATTTTGACAATTTTGACAATTTTGACAATTTTGACAATTTTGACAATTTTGACAATTTTGTTAGTTTTGACAATTTTGACAGTTCGACAATTTTGATAATTTTGGCAGTATTGATAATTTTGAAAATTTTGACAATTTTGACAATTTTGACAATTTTACCATTGTGACAATTTCAACTTATAATCTCTGAACAGGCTAATATTTTGATGATAATTTGCAATTGTGTTCTAATCTCTTCAAATATTCATGATTCTGAATTTTTTATTTTTGTTTAGACTAACTTAAATCTGTGTAAATTTTCCCACAACACCATTTGCCATGCAAGGATATCCTTCACAAATGCAATTACTTCGCCTATTACCCCCTCAGGAACAACATTTCCGCCAGCCAATAGATTACCCGTAATTGACCTCTCATGTTCACGTGCAATCGCGCCAGGCTCGACCTAATAGTGTTCCTTTTCCAAAGCCAGGCGTTTGCGTAATGCTATTTTTTCCTACTTCTGCCATTCCTTCATATGTAGGTATAATCTCCTTGCTTGCATTCTTTCCCGACTTCGTAACAAAATCGCCAGGAGGATGGTTGCTGCCAATGTTTTCAAAACATGTGATTAGAGATCATTTATTATTGGCCCTGGAGCGTGTGTCTGTGTGCTTATTTGTACGTTTACAGCAACAACTCGATTAATAACAAATAGCACGGATGAATTGAATGGACTCGTCGAAACATTCTCTCGCACCCTCCCCACCCAATTGATGTAGTTATACTAGGTCGTATGTGGCCTTCCTTCCAGAATGCGGCGCTTTGGAGTTGGAATACTCGTCGTGTAGTTTTTTCCCACCATCATAAGTATCCTAACGCCAATGCGCCGAGGAGATTTCTTGCTTCGTTCGAGGATATAAAAAGAGCAGCAGTTTTATGCTTTCGGTAAATACAACAAACACGTTCGATACATTAGCAGACGACCTTTGTCGGTCCCCTTCGGTCGTCAGTCGACGGATTCTCCGGATCAGAGAGCAGGAAGGAAAAAAAACACGTGAATTGATGTGCGGTGATGAATGAACTGAAATATTTGATGTAACCTTGAAAATAAATAGGGTATCAAAGGGCGATACGCCCCCACTCAGATCAACAGCTCGTAGATCGCCTCGTAATGATTAATTTCAAGTACGGATGTTGAAGACTTAGGAACAGTATGATAGTGCAACGCGAAAGATAGGAAAAACCTTAGAAAATGCTCTGGAGAGGGGGCATCCATAAATTACGTAACGCTCCTAGGGGGGGGGGGGGGGGGGGAGTAAGCTCGATCGTTACGAATTGTGACATAGGGGAGGGGGGGAGGTATGCTCATCGTTACGTAACGATTTTTTCCTTAAAAATTTCAGTTTCATCGCAGCTATTTCGATGTCATGCAATTTTAGCAGAATGATAAGCAAACCAAAGTCAGCTTAAAATTACTAAGTGGAGTATTTTTTGCGTAGCAAGTTATGCTCTTTGAACAAAATAAAGTAAACAATGTAGATTATCAGTTAACAAGCACCGAGCAACTCGCAATAAGACTTTCAATTTATTTTATCAGAGAATTATCATCAATGAGTACTGAGAAGCGATTCTGATCGATGATATTAATTCCGTTTTAAAGAACGTTAAAAAATTTCACTTTTTTTGACCTTCGAAAATCAGTATTTTGAAACATGAGAAAATCGGAGGGGGGGGGTTATTATCAACGTTACGTAATTTTCATAGGGGGGTACGTCAAAGCGTTACAATTTGTGACATACGGGGGGGAGGGGGTCAAAAAAGTGCGTTTTTTGCGTTACGTAATTTATGGATGCCGCCAGATGAGATTCTTGATTATAACGATGGCAGTTATAAGTCAAGTTCAAATCGATAACAGAAAATCATCTTTTTAAACAGCTTGAGTCAATAAATAGGCATTATTTTTCTACTTTCTACATTCCCTGAACTACAAGACAAGTTTTCGTGTCACGTTTTACTGTGAGGCTTAAGAAATACTTTTTTTAATGTAGGGTAGAGTGAAGAATCGTGGATCATGGGAAAAAAAATATTTCGAGATTGTTTTTAAAATAGATACAATAATTCACTATAAATACGTCGAATTTCAAATCAAAGCTTATGGGGAATCGTGAGCAACCTTTGCTTTAATCGTTGAATATAGGTACCTACTTATCAACAAGGCCGCTGGAAGATCCGCCTCATGGTTTTTTTTTCGCTCAAACAATGCATGAAGGAAATAAATAAATTATTTTATTTCGTATTATTTGATCTTTCTACTAGAGTAAATAGATAGTACTCTTGATTATTCATTTTAAGTTGTTTTATATTTCAAGTTTTTGTGTTGCATAATAGATATTTACAACACGCCCGCAAATTTTGTGTTGCCAAAATCGAACGGTTTTTTTCTCAACTTTGTTTTCACTTGTTGTTCACTTCAAAAAACTATTGTTTTTATCATTTATGTTATTTTTAGACAATTTCCGACCATTTTCAGAATTTTTTTTTTCTGAATGTTTTTGATGCATTTAGCACTTTTCATCATTTTGCCATTTTTGAGTAGGGGAGAGTGGGGTATCGTGGGCTATGGGGAAACGTGGGCCACTTTTCATATCTCAGATGTGTGTTGAGATAAAAAAAATCTCGAATCAACTGTCATCGTCGTCTCTTTGCGTGAGCATATATTTCTATATGATGTTGACTTAAATACGCATCATATGCTTCTTTTATTTATCAAGCCAAAAAAAAGTTAGAAAATTTACTTTCATAATTAAAAATACACCCGCTAATTGCATCGATGGGGAACCTAAAGTTCATATTCAAAAATAAGCTCATACGCTTATGATCTTAGTTTTGTCATGATCTTTCACGTGAAAAATGAATTTTGATGAAACATCAATAAGTCACACAAACGCAACCAATTTGCAAATCATAGCTTGTGGGGAATCGTGGGCCACACATCTTAAACCACCTATAGTTTTATGTTTTTATACACATTCAGAATTTAAAATACGTTTTCCCTATCTGTAAAGTTTTCTTATGTCAAATGAAGAGTTATGAAAAATATTTTGTCCCTCCTATATAAGGAATTTTGCTAAAATGGTCGCGAGCCAAGTTTTAGAATCTATTCGATCATACACAGCTCTCTGAAATTGCTTTAAAATAACGAAATGAATTATGAAATCACAGTTTTGGGTCAACTCATAAACTTTGAATGTTATTTGGTCAACTTGAATTTAGAGGCCTACGATTCTCCACCATTTTCAAAATCCAAAAAATATTGCATTTTTTTTTTAAACAGCCAGAACTTGGGAAAAATAACTTATTAAAAATTAAAAAAAAATACCTTATAATACCTTGAAAACGTAATAAAACCATAACATTTTTTATTTTCATTTTATCTTTTATAACTAAGAAGTTATGGAACAACAAAAAAAAGTGGCTCATGATTCCCCACTCTCCCATACTTTATAATTTTTTTTTAAATTTTTTGGGTGTATTTTATCACCATTTGGAACGTAGATATATATTTATGGCGCTTTTCTAAATTATATTGGCCATGTTATAGCAGAAACTATAAGGTAATGTTCTTTTTAAATCAAAACCCAATCGATTTTTGCACATGTTCCAAAATCGGATGTTGCTGAAATCGAAAGTTGCCGTAATCGAATGTTGCCAAAAACGAACGAAACCTGTATTAACTTTTGAAAATACGTATTCAAATCTTCAATATGTTAAGCTCAATTTGTATAATAAACTAGCTGACCCGGTAAACTTCGTTTTACCTTCTAAAGTATAAATCGTAATAAATGTTTAATTTCATCTACACGTCCTTAACTGCATTGTGCTCGCCAATAGATTCTTATGGAAATCGTAACAAATAAAGTTTAATTTGTATTGGGACACCCTATCATCAAAAGTGAGATCCTTGAAACGATTATACAAACCATCTCTGACCCAAAAAACCCTCGGATACCAAATTTCACTTCATTCCGACCGACCATTCATACGTGATGTTATCACAAAGAAAACGCTTCCATTTTTATATATAAGAAGATTATTTGATAACAAACAGGAAACTCACTTTCATCTATGATTAAAAGTTTTGAATCTTCGCTAGAGTCTTTTAGAAAAGCCTTCAATTTCTAGAAATAGAAAACTAATTCTATGCTCAAATATAATAAGCAAAATTTATCAAATTTTTTAGATAATTTTAAGCTTTTAATCCTCGATTAAAATGTATAAAATTTTCAAAAGTTTAAGCAATTGTATGAAATTCTGCGGTTGAAATATTATTCTTGCAAACTCAATCAAAAGTTAATACTTTAGTTTGTATATTGACTTTTGAAAAAACTGTAATACTATAATGTCAAACAATACACCAAGAAAATATGGAATTTTATGAAGAATATTTATCGTGGAGATAACATAATAAACAAATATTTTTAATTCAAAAAATCACATGATTAAATCCTATGAAGTAGAGTGTCCGGGGATCCGAGAATTAAAAAAAAAGGGGAAATTACCGAGTCCCGGGGAACACTTAAAAAATCCCGAGAATTCCCGAAGCCTTATTGGCTGGTCATTACTAATAAATTACACGATCTATATTGTAGAAGTAGTTCAGGTCGAGCAAAGAAAACGATAATTCTAACTTGATTTTTGACTTAGATAGACTTAAACTACTAATTAATACATTGAATTTGATAAAAGAAAAAAGTTTTTTCCTTTCAAAACCAAACGATTTCAAACTGAAACGCTACAAAATGAATCTTAATCTTCTATTTCGCAACACTCATCATTAGAACTTCCGTTTCGCAAACTGCTAACAGTTTCAAAATTATCGACAAAGAAATAACATATTTTAAAACAAAAAAAATTCTGAAAATTTTCGAGCTTTGATAAATAACCTGAAGTCTAGCCAACCAACGTCTATCGATAGTTAAAAATTCTTCTAATTGTTTCAAGTTTTTGCAGCAACAATGAGTAAAGTTTGTCGGTTAAAGTACTTAGTTTCTCGGTTTTGGGCTTTATAATTGCTTATTGAATTTTTGAGACATTAAAAATGTTTGATATGTTTTGCAATACCACTACCTAAAGTTAAAAAAAAACTTATAAATAAGGCTTCCTATGTAGTAGGTTAAAAACTTCATTTCCAATTTTTCACGGGATCCCGAGAATTCTCGGTAAAAGGATCGTCTAATTTCCCGATTCCCAGGAACGCTAAAATAACCGCTACTATGAAGGATTTTTTTTAAATAGCATCATGATTTTTCTCAACAAAACTTGCAAAATATAATCAATTTATTCTTTGCTCAGTGATTTTCAGTCGAATTGTTTCAACAAACTGACAGCGATTAAAAATTTGGAATTTAGGAATCAAATTAATAATCAAAACTTCAAGTCTGCTATCTTGGCGTTTTCAATTCTCCAACAAAATAGCCATCTTGATATTTTTTTATCATGATTGTGAAACTCGTTCAGGAGCTGAATCTGAACTTGAATTTTGTATATTAATTCTAAATCCGAATGCTGAAAAACATAAAAATGCATAAAAAAAACTAAAAAAAACATAAAAAGCAAACACAAACACTGACTAAGGTAAATCTTCTTAGAAAAATGAAAAAACGAATCTTTATTATTTAGTTTGGAGGCCAGGCTTTTGATGCCAGAAATGATCTGTTCTGGTTTTATGATAACAATTCCTTCTTGTTATATAAAGATAATTGACCATCTTCATCGTCAAAAGGAAACAAAACAAATAGCCTTTTGCCAAGCAACAAATCGAAAGGTCTCATTTATTGCGACAAACTTCTCTTACTCAAAAGTGGATAAATCCAACATGAGCGTGAATAACCATTTAGAGAAACGTCAAACAAAGCTGTAATTCAAACTCTCTTAAACTCTTATAAGACGGTTTAATAAAACTGTGTTGTTACAGTTTTTTTCTAACTGTCAAAAAACTATTTTAAAACTTTTATACAACTGCTTTAAGATTTTCAACATCAACTTACTAAACGCCATGTTGATTGAGAAACTCAATCAAAATTACTAAAGCCAAGATGGCTGGTAGTAATATTATACTTAACACTAAAAACTAGACATTTTCAATAAATCTGACGGTATTATTTTGTTGTATTGGTGATGAATTTCAAAGCAAAACAAAAATTTCATCATTTGAACAAATTAATATGGATCTTAAGTTATTATTTTAAATTTTTAAAAATACTTAAAATGTGGTCAACCTTGATTTTCTTTCAGGCGCGTTTATGTTTTGATGCTATTTCGTTGTACTTCACCAGAAATCTGAGGTTGCAGGAAGTTTCATGCTAAGATATATTGAAAATGAAGATGAAAATATTTTTAAAATAATTTAAATGGAATCTTCACCAATCGCCAAATTCTTGGGAGAGTAAGCGATAACACGAGAGAAAAAAACACGGAACAGAAAGCTCCCACAGTCAAATTTCTATCATATTCTATGACGTAGTTTTATTGATATTAAGAGAGCTCTGAAGGGCTAAGCTATATCTATAAGGTCGAATAAAACTGTTCTGTTGGATGTTTTATTATTCAAGACGTTGTCAAATCAGGGCCAACTAGTCCATATATTAGCTTAAAATTAGTTGTGCCAAAACATAGAATGCGCTTTGGTTTATAAATTAACTTTTAGAAATAGTTTTAAGCGAGCTGTGAAGGTTGGCATAAAACTCAAAACTGTAAAATATGAGATGATTTGGTTGATTCCTGAGTAAGCGCAACGTGTTTCAATTGGTATGGAAGAAGACATTTTCACATATTAAATTATCCAATAAATTCAAATACGTTTGAAATTAAGTTTGTCGTTGATTATTAGTTTTGCCTATTCTGAAGCTTCATTTTTTGCTAAAGCGAGAAAAAGCTAAGTAATAAATGAAAAAAAGTTAAAACCATTTGAAAATTTGAAAAACTGAACCCATTGAAAAATATTTCAAAATAGATGGTTTTGCTCGCTACAATTTTCAATAATTTCATGAAATGTGTTTACCGATGTTTAACAAAATCAACAAATTAATTGACTATGCATACTATGCAAATCAGTTTTTTGTGACTTTTTTATCATCCTACGGTTAAACAGCTTGCAAATTAGTAGTCAGGCTTAGGCTTAAATTTAAAAACATCGATTATCTTTTCTGGGATTCAAGTTAGGTTTGTGGTTTGTTCACCTGAGTCAAGAACCAAGAAATGTTTAAAATAAAAGGTTATAGTTTTTTCTTAACATTAAGTGCATTTCTGGAGAATTTTGAATGAAAAAAAAGGTTTTGCATACAAAATCAAAACTCGTTGCGTTTATTCAGGTTTGAATGAATGCGAACTGTCAATAAATTTTTGAAATCTTTGATTTTGCATCATTACTTTTTTTATGGACGCACCCTGAAAGCCCGGGAAAACCCTCTAATCAGACCTTGAGTTTCAATTTGACACTCCTCGCTTTAAACCGCTATATCTCCCTTGTATCCTCAATCGATTTTTACAAAAAATATAGTTTTGGAAACCCCGTAATGTAACTCAAATATGTATGTGTTCCAGACATAATTCTCATAATACACTTCAGTTCTCCGTTATTCAAATTCTAGGGCAAAAAAATGTGAAAAACACGCTTCGGAAAACAGACTGTAGATCAGCTACAGAATGTTGAAAAGTTAAGTGAAGTTAAAAGCTGTACGTTGCACATAAGTATATATTTTCTGTACTAATTTTCGAAGTGAAAAGTGATATAAAAACCGTACTTTTCAATCAATGAACCGTCAAAATTGTTTAGTCACACCCGATAAGTTTTGAAAAAAAGATTGAAAAGTTGACCTAATTTGGCACATTTTTGCATTTTTAGATTGTCAGAATACCTCAAAATACTGTCCAGCTAAGATCATAACCGAGAAGTATTAAATAGGGGAATTCTTTACAAATTCTAAGTAAAATTTCAGCACAAACTTTACTAGAACCGGAGTTGTCAAACAAAAATTCTATACTATAGTTTTGGAAAATCTACGATTTGAAGAAAATAAATTTTTGGTTGAACCACAACTTGATCCTACTGATGATGAGGATGACGAAACCGAAGTTTAAAAAATCCTAAAATTGCTAAAAAAATACTTTTCAAAACATCTTGTGGTGAAGTGGTATTTAAGCAAGGATTTAAATTTAATAACAAATTTTCACACCAATTCTAACGATGTAGTGAGGTTCACCTTGTTTTACCATTCATGGGCATGTTTTAAAAGATAAAAGGGATTTTTTGTTTACCTTTACAAATCGTTAATTTTAAATATTTTTGAAGGTTTAATTGGTTGTTTATAAAAAAACTCATTTGATACTTTTGCTAATTAAAAATGCAAACTTGTAGCAATAGAGTGTAATTCTAGTTTAATTTTCATTCCTCTTCTATTTACATACATTTTGTTGATTTTCATGTACAATATTTGTTTTAAATAAATAAAGTAGTATTGATATCTCATAATGTTAATTTTATTTTTATTAAATGAATACAATAAATGAAATATTAAAGGCGAAAAATTATTCTTAATCACTACTAAAATCACCTCTCGACTGGTCATCTGAGTGTCCAACATAAGAAGACATTTCACTCGAAATGGGATCATCTATGTATGTTGAAATCTTCATTGCTTTTTGATTTTAAATACGCGAGCACCACGTCTCTACTCCGTAGTTGTTAATCGTTTCGTCAGCTAGTTTAATTTGGTTAACCACTTTTTTTGTGCCCATTTTTTTTTAATGTCCAAAAGCTTAGGGTTTGACAACATGGCTGTTTTAGATGCGACTCGGCTTGATCCTGTCCTGGTTCAATCGGCTTGAAATGTTAAAGAAAAAAAAGAATAATAGAAGAATGAAAGAAAGTGGCGTAAGATTTCAAAACTAAGAAAAAATCGGATGCGCTTTATATATGCCAATTTCTTTTAATTCTTTTCGCAAAAAGTTCAAAAAGTCTAAGTCTTATGCAAAAGCTGAAAAGCCTTCTATTCAGCTTTGATTATGGAGCTGGAAAGTATCGATGAGAGTATTAATTTTCACTTGTATAGAATGCTTTACAGCCCTCGAGCAGGGCTGAGTAAAGCATGGATCACGCAAAATCTGGACGCATTAAAAAGGGTAGGGTTTTTATTGTACTTCAAAGGAAAAATAATAAAAAAAAAATATTTCGATGTTTTTTTGATGAAATTTCGAACTTTTCGTCTAGAACCACTCATCATAGTTTGGACACCCTATTCACTAACCTCAGCGGCCATTTTGTTCAACAATCTCTTCATCTGTGTTGCATTCCGAGTCGTCCTACCATTCTTCTTCATCTTCTGCTTGACAATTGCCTAGAATTTTTCGATAGGGCAGAATTGAGGATAGTTGGGTGGGTTGATGTCCTTTTCGACAAAATCCACCCGTTGGCCCAATACCACTGTAGTACCTACTAGCTGTAGTGGCAGCATGCCAAATCTGGCAAAAACTCTACTGGTCCTTTGTGAGATCTAATGTATGAAAAAAAAAACGTTTTTAAAGGCACTCCTCCTTGTACATTTCGGAGTCCATGGTTTTGTTTTTCACAAAAACCGGGGTTTTTCGTCCGCAGCTGCAAATACCTTGCCAGATCAAACACTTTCTTGCCAACTTATCGGCAAAAACGAATTTGAACTTGGCGGGGACATCACCCCGACCAGTGGCTATGTCAAATTTTTGGCCAGGAAGCCGCCCAAAATCTGATTTCACGATTTTTGAACCAGACCACGTCGGGTTTTTGATGTGGGTTTTAAAAATTAATTTTCGCTTCGCGGCTTCCATTACGTGTAACTTTATTGGAACAAAACGAATCGTTATGAAATTTTCAGCACTGATAGAGTAAACATTTCCGAACAAGGTACTGTCAAAACATTCCAGATCTGACAACTAGGAGCGCTATGGTATAATAAACAGTGCGTCCAGATTTTGGATGATCCATGCTTTAAGTTTTTTTTATGTAACTTTGGTTACTTCCCTAGTAACCAAAGTTACATAAAAATCCTCCCAGGATAACAAGTGTATGTATTCAAACTTATTGAACTTATGCGTAGATTAAAAATTAGGACTCCCCCTCCTCTCTCCTACCTTTTCCATGGTTCATGAATGTAGCGAATAGAAATAGGAACTTATTTCCAAAAACGTCCAAAATCATAAAATTCGTCAAATAGGTCTAGAACTATTCCATGTTAGCAAAAATGAAAGAGTTATCTATTTTTTTTGAGAAAGTTGTTAAATACATTCATTCACCTCAGAGCCGTTTATTGTATCCGAAACCAGCTGCACATTTGTTTATAATTGTTTTAAAGTTTGACCAAAAAATACATGACATATTTCAAAGAAATAAAAAAATGTTAGCAAGGACAACGTTAGAGATTAAAATCTCAACGAGTTTATTTAAAAAGTAATGGTTATGATCAAATCGAGATTCTTTTCAACTTAAGTTACGTGAATTTGTATAAGAAATGTATTCAAAATAATAATAAAAAATCCTTCAATTGTATAGAAGTTCACAAAAGCTTGGGACGATAGGCATTGAAAACTGCTTTCAACTCGCTTTATTAACATTAACATAAACTTATTTTTATTTTAACTGAAATTCAACACAATACGTTAAAAAGTTGGTTCCCAACAATGGTTCTCATGTTTTCCGTCGATTTCTTCGCTCAATTGGTTTATACCCATTACATTTTAGGTGTCATAAATTTTCTATTCAGTGCTGAAATGCATCCAAAATCTGCGGATCTAATTTTATGCCAAACGCGTCCGCACCAAAGAATTACCAAACGATGAAGCTACTATTCCAAACTACGCCATCGATCACGTCCCCAAACCCTTAAACAAAAAATAAAACTAACTAACTAAACCAATAACCGCGACGCCTGACGACGTCCTCATTTCGCAAACAACGGCGCCCTCCGAGAGATCGATAGAAGAGCACCTAGTTATTTTACCACGAACGAACCCCATCAATTCACACCATAAATTGAAATAACTAATTAGATAAAAACAAACCGCAAACCGGTTAACCCACTTGGCGAAAAATATTCTACACTCGGTTGTTCTGTTATTCTTGTACCAAGGTAAGCTTCTGCTTCTGCTAACTGTTTGCTCGCCGGTGATGCTGCTCAGCTTTCGGCAAAGGGAAAATTACGAGTGCCGAAAAGTAAATTTCTATGCTGCTTCTGCTGATTTACCTACCTTGCCGCTGCATTAGGGCATTCCAATCAACGATGTTGTTCGATGGTGTTGTGAAAGCCGAACCGACGCGAGGGATGCTCTTATGCTAGCTCTTTTTCCTACATCCTACTGCTGCTTTCGAGAGCACCCAGCCCAGCATTGATGTTGTGGCCGAAGCTCCTCCTCGCTATGGATTTACATGTGGATTATAATTTTCCGAAGTGGCTTTTCTATCGTAGTGGTGTGTTCGGGAAAGTCTTGAAATGGTTTCAAAACAAAACAGTGGAAGCATCAGTACGGACTTGACGTTAGTTTCGAAATTGCGTGAGTAGAGAGTTTAGTAGGCTTATTTTTCAATCTAACAATCCTTTTTCAATTAGAGAATTGTACCTAGAATTTTCTAGTTAGAATTTCCGGGTCAGTTGATTTTTTTTGTCACATGCTATCAGTTTTCTTTGCTAGAAAGCTAAAACATTTTTGGTTTCCGCGTGACCAAAAATTGAAGGTTGCGTGGTTGAATGCGTGCGGCCAAAATTTAAATATTGAAGATAAATGTCATTATCGGAAATATAATACCTTGTGTTATTGTACATCGTTATCACTACCTAATAACCACCCTACCTAAGGGCGCCGAGCCCTTCTCTGCTAATCCCGTTCTCATCTCTTTGCAGCGTGTGCCCAATTACCTTTACGAATCTCGACTACAAGCGCCTTTGGATGTCACCTGCGAAGTTCTTTCACTTCTGAGATCCAGTTGCCAACCTACAATGCGCGGATGATATTCCGCTGGCAGCGATTCACAAATACTTGCAGTTTTCGCGTCTTCTTCGAATATGTGCAACAAGTTTCACACCCGTACTACAATACGGATTCGCCGTTTGAGTTGAACATTCGGATTAGGTATCGTTCGTAGAGAGATCTAGCGAAGCCACCAGATGTTTCGAAGACTTGCAAACGCAAATCGGGCTTTTCTGATCCGGGTTTGTCTTTCTTGGTACCACCCTCAGGCATTATCTGGCTACCAAGACACTGGAAGCACTCCACTTCAGAAAAGAGGTAGACCTAATAGCGGTTGGCTTTACGAAAAACTACTCGGATGATTCCCGGCGAAGAATTCATCCTACACCGACTCAGATGACTCGTCGGCGGGTGAGTCATCTGAGTCGGTGATGACTCACCCGCCGACGAGTCATCTGAGTCGGTGTATGATGAATTCTTCGCAGGGAATCACCCGAGTAGTTTTTCGTTAAGCCCCGGACGTGTGCTGTGACAGGCGCGTGTCTAGGATAAGCTGCTCTCGATCGGCACACGGACGGGCAAAGAGGAGAGGGCCTCGAGCCAAGCCAGGCGGAGCCAAGACCTCAAGTCGTTAGAGGAGAGGTCATTGGTCTCTTACAGTGGTCTCGAACAGAGGCGGAGCGCACGTTTTTCGTGGGAACCAAGCTAGTCTCGATTTGCGAGTAAAGGCCGGATCTCAAGTCGTTAGAGGCGAGGTCCTTAGTCTTGAATCGTAACAAGAGGCAGGGTATATATGCTGGAGTTTGACTCGAACTGGAGTTTGCCGAAGAGCGCTTAAGCGCGGACTTGGTCTCCCATCTTGGGTACAGCCTTCGTTGCAGGTCCGGATGGGAATTATGGCCAGAGGCCCCAGGTGGATTTTATGGCGTAGGGGTACATAGTATCATGAGTCGTCCAATTGCACCCATGGACCCAGAGTAGCATACTGGGGGGACTCGGTCGCTCGCCGTGCCTTGGAATGCAATCCGTAAAAAGGATTTACCACCTGGGTGATCAACTAATAAAAAAAGACCTAATAGCGGTACGTTATCCAAACATACGGGAAAATTGCGCTCGTACGTCGAGTTTGCTCTGCATACTTGGATATCCTTGGACGAGCAAAACAATATCACCAGGTAGGTCAAGGTCGTTGGTCCATTGTTGAAGGTTTCCACTGCAATCCCCGATTCGGTCTTTAGTTGATCGATCTTATCCATTACGATGAGAAATGGTAGCGGTGATACGATACATTCTTGTCTCATTCCGGCAGTTATCGGACTTGCTTTGCGACGAGCGGAAGTATCGGCATGGAATCCACCGGGAAACTCTCCTGTAGAGGTAGGTTATGAACCCAGAAAGTCATTCCGGAGCTAATGCCGGCTCTACCTTCTAGGGCTTTTCCGCCACCGTGCCAAGACCATTAGTAGAGACACCAAAGGGTCGCAGACCAAACAACCGAATTCCGCATCGAATCCTGGTTTAATTTCTAGAGTTTTCTTCGCCACCGTGTCAAGCCAAGCAACGACGATATCACCTGGTCGCGATTATTTCGTCCACAGGCCGAGAAAACCCCTTTTATTGCTCTATTTGCTTATTTGTTCTGGACCGGATTTTGCGCTAATTGGATATGTGTCACACCGGATATATCCTATATCAGATTCCTTTTCTCAGGATTAAGTAATTCCGGACTTTGTCCCTGCTGACCAGAAATCTCCCGATCTTACCGTTTCTCCGGATTCGGACGTTCCGAAAAGCACTCCTCCGGACCTAGTGATTTCGGATCACCTCGGATTTTGTTCATTCGAACCAGAAAGTTGTGGACATCACTAATTCGGACCAGAAAGTTTCGGATCTAACCGCATTTTAATCCTCCAGACTCGAAAGTTCCGTAAAACACTTCTACGGACCCACTCCCCCACTCCCACTCCAGATTTGATTCCCCCAGACGATGGTGAATTTTTTTCTTTCGTAACTAAAACAGAACTCACCGTTAGGCTAGAAGACGCTTTTTTTTAGTTTGTAACCACAGGTGGTAAATCCCGGTTTACGGATTGTATCCCAAGGCACGGCGAGCCACCGCGTCCCCCCAGTTTGCCACTCCGAGCCCATGGGTACAATGGGAAGACTCATGATATACTCCGTGAATACTCCCTACTCCTAAAACTTCACCTGGGGCCGCAGACCTGGTTCCCACCTCGAACTGTTTAGCACACTATACTTAAATAGTGGGAGGTCTATTCACGCTAGTGCGCTCCAAGGCAATACTCATTAACGAGACCACTTTCAGCAAAACCTCTCATCCTTACGACTCGACGCCTGAACTCTCCTCTAACGACTTGAGAACCGACATCTCCTCGAGATTCCCACACAAACCTCTCCTTTTCGCGAATTGAGGCCTGATCTCTCCTCTAACGACTCGAGATCCGACCCCTCCTCGCATCGACGACTCGAGGTTTACCTCTCCTTTGCACGATTCAAGGCCCGATCTCTCCTCTAACGACTTGAGATCTGACCTCTCCTCGTAACGACTCGAGGTTACCACTTGTACCCCTCCTCTTGTTGATACAGAGCCTGGTCCCTCCTCTTACGACTCGAGACCCGACCCCTTATCATAAAGACTCGGGGTTGACCACACAAACTTCTCCGCCTGGAGGTTCGAGGCCTGATCTCTCCTCTAACGACTCGAAGCCCAACCTCTTATCTCCAGGATTCGAGTTTCGCCACCTTGCGACGCCATATAAAGAGCAGCTTATCCTTTACTCGCGCCTGTCACGGTACACGCGCAACAACTCGGATGATTTCGGACGAAGACGTCATCCTACTCCGACTCGAATGGCTCATCCGGCGTCGAGAGACACTCTACCCGTGGGTATTCCCCGATCGTGGAATAAGCCTTTCCCAACGATTTTCGCTGTGAAGAGGGTAAAGTCTTATCCCCGCAGCTTCTGTCGTTGGAAACCGCCCAAGTCGGATACTCCCCGAAGGTGGAGCATCCTACGCACGAACACCGCGCACCCACGGCATCCGCTACGCAGAAGATGTTGCCTTATCTTTGTAGCTTCAAACCGTGGGATCGGACGTACTCTACTTGACAGCCCCCGTCGATGGGGTCAGTCTACTCCGACCGTTGTTCGGTCTTCTTTATCCTCCTTGGCTGGCAACCCTAGGATTTTTGGCTCGCGGATTTTTCTGCCCGTTGTGTGCCAGAGCGAAAGCAGCTCGTCCTGGACTCACGCCTGTCACGGCACACGTTCGGGACTTTGAACGCTACGGCTCGGATGTTTCCCGACGGTGACGACATCCTACTACGACTCGAGAGGCTCGCCCGGTATCATGGGTATCCCCCGATAGTGGTTAACCCTCTTCCTTCGAGGTCCGCTACGAGGAAGGTAAAGTCTTATCCCCGCATTTTCCTCCTTAGGAAACGGCACTACTCGGATACCCCCCGACATTGGGGTATCCTACACACGTTCGCGGCGCACCCCTGACCTCCGCTACGCAGAAGATGATGTCTTATCTTTGTAGCTTCGATCAAGGGATCGGACGCACACTACTCAGATGCTCCCCGTCGATGGAGTCATCCTACACCGTTCGCGGACTGCCGTTGGTTCCAGCTCCTCTGCAGGGCAGTCATGATCCGAGTGAACCCATCGCTGACCGCATGCCAAGTGTTGGAATCTGCACACATCCTCTGTATAACGTTATCTGCTATCGTGTCGGGCCCACAGGCGGCAAATATGAAAGTACGTACCGCCGCAAAGTTCGGACAGACAAACACCACATGCTAGGGTTTATCTTAATTATTCGCCACCACAATCTGGGCAATTTGGGAAGCCACATGTCCAAACCGGTAGTGGTACTTTATAAAGCATCCATGACCAGTCAGGAAGTGCGTCATATAGAAGCCCACTTCACCGTGCCTTCTTCCGATCCAACTCCCGATGTGCGGGATCAGCCGATGGGTCCACCTTCCTCTCGTTGAGCTGTCCCACAGCCGCTGCCAGTTGGACATCGAGTCCTAATTGCCAAGATTCGTATATTGGGCGTGTCTTTGTTGTCGTAGCAATAGACATTCTCCTCAAGCAAAACCGAGATGGGCATGACACCCTAGAACACAGGGTAGAAGACGCTACACGGAGAAAAAAGTAAAGTTTTATCGACAATATTTCGCCCATATTCTATCATATTGATGATTGATTCTTGACCAACAATATTTATTGAATATTCAACTATATTTATATGATTGGTTTTATGAACTCAACTATAAATATGATTGATTCAGCCATAAATATAATAAATTCAACTATATATACTGGTTGATGTTGGGTATTCAATTAAATATATTGTAGATTCAACTATACAACTATGGTTGATATACTTATAAATATTATTGAATCAATTGTACTTCTATAATTGATTTTAAGCGTTCAATTATATTTTATGATTGTTTTTTTTTTGTAGTTTTACTTGCATTAATTTTTATTTTTATTTTGGTTTAATACATATTTTGTTTATTTGTAAGCACAAAAAAATGTTAACAACGAATAATATAATAATGTTTTGTTCGGGTTAGCGGTCAGAACATTAATGGTTTTCGCATTGTCCACTACCGATTACTCCAGCGGCATCGTTTCCTTCGATTGCAATTTAGTTGAATCTGCCGCATCTGCCTAGAATTAACCTGAAAGGAGGAAAGATTTTGTCACAATTTTATTTAAACAAGGAAATGTGCTACCAATTATACCTCCTTCGCTAATTATCTACTGTTTAGCCATTGGCAAACACAAGCTTCTAAGGGAACCCCAGCTACACTTTTGTACATGTATTGTTTAGATGTGTAGTAATTAATCAAGTATCACACCACAATCAATCATTAAAATATAGTTGAATTAACTATATTTATAGTTCAATGCCTAAAATCAATCATACATTTGTAGTTGAACCTATCATATTTAAAGTTTAATCAATTATACCATTACAGTTGAATCTATCATATTTAAAATTTAATGAAAAGGGTCAAAATTGAATCTATTATATTTCTAGTTCAATGCCAATTGCAGTCTAATCTATCATATTTACAGTTGAATCAATTCTACCATTACAATTGAATCTATAACATTTATAGTTGAATTAGAGAGGTCAGCCAAAAATGTATAGTTGAATCTATTATATTTAAAGTTGAATGCATAAAATCAACTACGCTTTGATGATTGGCATTACCAACTGGGATAATTATAACATCAGTCATTTTTTTTTTCTCCGTATATCCTCTTCTCGACGAACGGCGCGGCGATTATTGCTCCTTTTAAGCAGTACATTGTTATATTATACCTACCTACATTCGAATGCCCTCTGTTTCCAGAGTTTTTTGCAGTGTGGTTTATCTTGCCGTCAGGGCCAATTAAAAAATCCTCCTTTGGGCTTGAAGAAAGTTAGACAAACTTTTCTGTGAGAGATGGGTTAGCTATGATATGTTGATGTTGATATTTTTTTTAAAGCTATTGGTCTTCGCTTATAATTTTTCATCTTTCTTGTATAAACGGTTTTAAATATCGCAAAAATATTTATGATAAACCAAAACCCTTTTTCTCGATTATGATAGGATTTCCATAAAATTACACAGAATTACAAAATTCAAGTTTAATAAATTTAAACAGTCCCCTTTTTTCAATATTGTACTCTGGTAAAGGTTCGAATTAAACAATAAAACGATCGGAAGCTTCTTATACATTCCTAGTTTTTCGGAATGGCATAGATGCCATTCCATCACATCCCATCGCAAACAAACACCGAACGAACGAACGGACGACGAGCCGACAGGAGACGAACATCACCCGCGCTTCTCAGCTCGGCTGGCAACGACCATCATCCACCAACAACGTCCAAAGGAAAACACGTTAGCGTGCTTGAGAGCACTTCAACTTCGTGTAAGCTCCTCCCATCGAGTGCGCGCACCCCGAAAAGAAGAATAAGAAGGAGAGAGAAAAACCAAACCGCACACATCGCGTCAGATGGCCGGCTGCTGCTTCTACTAACTCAGCCCCAGCAGCAGCAGCACCAGCAACAGCAGCAAGCAAGCAACAACAACAAATGAAACGCGTTGTTATGCTACTTGGCCAGTGCCTACGTTGTTGGTTCGTTCACTCGGCTTGCTGCGAGGAGTAATCTTCCTCTAAGTCCGACGTGAGCATGAATGAAAATGTTTGCACAATGTTTTGTGTTTTTATTGTTCGTCATTGCAGTCGCCGTTGCCGTTGTTGGGCAACTTAAAGCAAGCATAACAACATGATGGCAAAAAAGTGAACCCACAGCACAAGTTTGGAGAAACAAAAGCGAACGAAAAAAAACACAACAACAAAATACTTGGCTCTCTAGCTGGCCCGGTCGCTTCGGTCGGGTTTTGTCGCCGCCTACTTTTGTGGGTTACAGTGAGTGGGAAAAAACAACAACGAACGGAAAACCTGAAAACGTGCACGGCTCAGTGGCTCTCCAACTCCATGACGGGCCCAACCAAGCGCCATTCATCCGCGTCCGGCCAATCCGCGGCCCGCCGATTCCGTCCTCTCTCTGTCTTCCTTTCGTCGTAGCTTCTCCTTACACATGTTATCATGTTATGTTAGTAGTCATCGTAGCGTTGGTCAGTTCAGTCGCATCTTATTCTTTAAGGTTGTACAAAGTTTGGTGTAATGTGTGCAGGAGGATAAACATAGGAGATAAAGGAAAAGGGGGGATGATAATTCAAAAAAAAAAGTGTAACGGATAAGGGAGAGCATCAAGTGATTGATTAAAAAATCAATAATCAAGTGCAATGTCTAGCTGTTAAGGGTCGTAGAGTAATCCAATTAAGCCTAGAATTTAAATTTTAAAGTGATCACTGTATTTTACTGATGAAACCTCCTAGCTGATAGGCTGAAACATGATTTACGTGAAAAAGTCAACTCCATAAGCGTGGGATTGGTACGTGGAAACTCAATGTGGAGTACTATTACATGCATAGTGAAATGTGATGGATCAGAATCGATTTCAAACCGGATGTGCGGTCAGTGTCAAATTAGCCATAATCACTGGTGATTGTGCTCCCGTGATTACCAATCTTGGATAAAGTGGTTCTGATTGCAAAATAATAGAAGTGATCAGTGGTCGTTTGACAAAATTGATAAGCCGAAATAAGAGTGATTTGCTGATCTTGATTGCCCATAAACGGCCGAAAGTTTCACTACTGAAAATTTTAAAAAAATGCAAGAAGTGTGTAGCACAGTGGTCGATCACATGGGTGCTCAAGTGAAATCAGAAACGCCCAGTAGTTTAGTGGGATCACTACCCGGAACAGTTCTGGTGGAAGCAGACGCTACCTCGTCGCAATCCTTATCGCCACTAGCGGGACAAACTGTGGTCCACATAGGATCCCGCAAGGGGCTCAACGCTTCCAAAGCGCTTAGGGCGGATCTGCTCGCCAATCCTGTAGTGGTTCTTGGGAATGACAACTCGCAACAGCAGGTCCATCCGGATTCTCAAACGTCCTACTGGATGCAGCACCAAACGGAAACCGGCTTCATCAATTCACAACCCTCGATGGCCGAGTTCCTAACTCACATCGATTCCGAAAGTCCAAAGTTAATCTCGGCGGGCACCGGAGTTGGCGGCTCTGGGTATCCCGGCATTGTCGGACCGAACGGTGGTGCCGAAAACGGCGATTCCGTTCCCGAGTATCCCTGGATGAAGGAGAAAAAAACGGCCCGCAAAAGCCAATCCCAAGGTAGGAATGATTGATCATTTTCATATTGCGACGAATTTCAGCGTAGCACCACGTTTTTGGAGGACGAGGAAACGCATCAGACGCAGTTTCCCCTCCGGTGTTTTGTCTTTGAAGTTTTTTTTTGTCGTTCTTGAAACACTTCACACAAGGATGTATCCGTAGCCCTGATTGAATTTTAAATTTGTGTAAATGTTTGCGATTCGGGTACAAACTTTATTCGATCAATCTTCATTGATTCCAAAGATGTTTTCCTTTGACCAACAGTTCGTTACACAAACGAAAGCAATAGAAATTTCAATCGCCACTCAGCCAAGTTTGGGAAACATTGATTTCAACTAATTTGAACAAGTTTCGATACCACAAAGAGACTATCAAACCCGATAGTGAGGTACAAATAAAACTATGTTTAAATGTAACTGTGCCTAAAACTAACCATAGAAATGTCATCGAACTTTTTCGTAAAAAGCTGTTGAAAACGATTCACCCTAGGCGCTAAACGTTTTGAATTGAGATCAAAAACCTTTCTAATATGAATATGATCTTAACCAATTAAATAATTGGCAACTAGGACGTGGCCGGCCCCGTTATTGATCATTGATCATGTTGTTAAACCCCAAAACTATCTGCTGGCTTTGGCACAAAATTGATTACCTTGATTCATCACGGAACAATTACTCGATTGCCAATTCTAAGGATTTGTAATCTTAACACTGGTTTTAGATAAAATGTTTAAAATTAATTTTTCTGTTAAAAAATCGATACAAAAGAATTTTCTTATCACTTCTACTAAAAAATATTTTAAGTTGACCTTGATAACGTAATTTTAGATCTTTTTGTAGTGCTACTAGGTTGTTCAACAAGGTTTGCAATTCGATAAAGGAGCGCAGCTCTACTAGTCTTATTTCCTCCTCAACACACAGGGTGACAATAAAGTGCTTTTCTTAAGGAAACATCCCCTTGTAATCAATCTTGTAGGAAAAACTCTTAGCTTTCCAATGCAATGTGGTCTCGGAGATGACCTAAAAATGGTTACTGGTAAGGGTCCAGAAAGACATTTACCGAAAAAACTAGTGAGCGCCTTCGAAGCCATTTGCAACTGACTGAAGGAATGTATTGAGCCGCAGCCCATGGCGTAGAGGATAGCCTACAAGTCTTCTAAGCCAGCGGGCATGAGATCGATTCCCGGTCACGGCATACATAGTACACTTTCTGTGGGTCGGTGGTTTTAGCATTTGTAAGATCCTTGCCATCATATCCTCTAAAGTTGTACGCTTAGATTTACGAAAAAGGAATCTCTTCGAGGAAAAAATCAAGTTTCATTGAGATCCTGTATGTGTTTGTGTTCGTATTTTAAAAAAATAAGGTCCTGGGAGAAAATTTCGATCCAGTCTTGAATTTTTTTTTTTCTGTAGATGTTGTTGTCAAGATTCCATAGATTGTTGCTTGTTATTTAGGTTTATCAAATTGACTCATTATAAAGCAGGGTTTCGATTTTGAAGCTTTTTAAAAAGTACGGAAACTTTAATGTCACCTTTTATATTGGAGTAACTCAAATTAGTCGACTTTTGATTTATTCCAATGTACGCTTTTTGAGGCCACATGCAATATTTGAGCTGGAACTGCAGAAGGCAAAAACTTTATGTTATGACAAATATTCTTCCCCATGACTGCATCATAGCTTTAACGAAAAAGCCGGTCATATTTCTTGCTCAAACATACTTTCTCGCTTGAGAATTTAAAGTCTCAGATTAAGCAAATCGCAATGTTGGGCCATTTTGAAACCGTAATAAAAAAAATTTGTGCTACTTATTGTAACAACCATCAAACTCTCATCTAAATGCGATCTTCATAATTATTTTTTTTGTAATTTTACTAAACCATTTTCAAAAAAAAAATCCGCCAATTGAAACAAAATGTTCTACAATTTTTCATTTTTTTAAAATGCGCATGTTTTACTGTCACTTTTTTCTTGATCAATTCACCTAGAAGTAAGTTAATTTTTCTATTATTATTTTTCATCTTCATAAAAGTTGTAGATAAATCAATTCAAAAAAAAAAACTTCGTTAAAGACATCAAAGCTCTATCTTTTTAAACAAATGTTTTCAAAAACTAACCACAAAATACGATTTTTTTAAACTTTTTTGGAGCGAGTTTCGAGGCCCACTTTGTATGAAAGAGTTATGACAATTGTAAAACTCTACAACTTACTTCAAGCAGGGCCGTAGGAAGAGAGCTGGCTCATGAGGGGTTTGGTGACAATTTTTTCTCATACCAGTTTTGCTTGAACAAGTCATGCTCAATGAGTACTAAAAATATGTGTAGGTTTTTAATAATTATTCAGCTTTGAGTTGTTTTTTTTTACAATAATAGTTAGGAATTTATTTTGAATCCTGACTTTCGAATTAAATCCTAGAAATGCATTTTTTTTTTCTAAAGGTTCTAATAAAGATAATGAATTATCAGGGTTTCATTTTCAAGTAGAACTTTTTGTATCTTCTTAAATATGCAAATAATAACTTAATTCCATTCAACCACAATAGAAATAAAAGTTAGAGATTATGTCAAATCAGATTCATTTTCTACTCATGTTAACTTGATTCAAATTCAAAATTTTAGTCTTAAACTTTACGTTTTCATAAACTAAGCAGTTTTGAATAATTTATTCAGTCTGTAAAGCCTCAACCGGATCAGACGGCGTATGTCTTGAATTTGAAATATGAAAACCAATAAAATATATTTACAGGTTAATCTTCACTTGAAGATAAAGTACAAGTTCCTTGACCAATAAAAATTCGCGAATAATTTACTTTTAAATTAGAGTCCTGAGAATATTTTTTAAAATTAATTTCTATATATTTCAAAGAACGAAATCCTCAAAATAAATCCAAACTTTATTCTATATTTGTGGTTTCTGACTCTGATAAAATATTAAATTTAAATTTTGAATCTCAAAATAAGACTATGAGACGGCGATCTCCTACAATTTGAATCCATAATGAATTCTCACATTGATATGTTTATCTTGATTTCTTGGTTATAAAACTTAACTTCGAGCTGAACCTGAATCTGAATTTATTATTTGTATTCCGGATCTTAACCCTACCTTTTGAACTTGAGTACGAAATCTGAATTCCGAATCTGACTACGATTTTTTTATCTAAGTTCCAGATAATATTTTCTTTTAATTATGGACCAACTATTGAAATTTGTATCTAAACCCTCAACCAGAAATCTCTAGTTCGAAAGTTTGAATCCTGAATTATCGCTTTTTAAAATGAATTCTTTCAACAGTCGTTTATTAGAAATTCAATTTGTAAATCAAATTGAAGATTGCGAATGATGAAACTGTTTCAGATTTTTCAATTCTGGATCACCATTATGAAACTTTCTTAAGTTCCAATTTTGCGAAAGAATTGAAAGTTGAAATTGTGTAACAGTCCTAATTTTATTTTTTTTCACATTCCGAAATGATGAGTTTCGAATATGGAACATTCGTCTAGTTTAAATTTCAGATGTGAAAACAAGATTCGAATCGGGTGTCTTTTCTCAATGATGATCCAAACGATATTTCAATAACAAAAAACTGAATGAAGAATCCGAAATCGGATCACAGACATCCAATTTTAATATTTTTAAGAAAATTTGATTCCATAAATTCCAGAATTATTCTAACCTAAGCTTACCAGATTACCGGGTTATTTTCCTGATTTTTTAAATCAAAACACAACAATAAATTTCAAATTATATTTCAAATTTCTAAAAAAAATCGTTCATGTAAATTTTGATGGAATTTACTCGGAAAATTTGGACACAAAATGCGTGATTATACATAATTCAAATGAATCAATTCAAATTTTCGTTTGATTTTGCTAATATATGAACAAAATCGAGAAACATCTGGGCAATCTGGCATGCTATTTCTTATCTTATTTAAATTCGATATTCGGATCTCTATTCTATCAACAAGTGAGAAATTAAAAAAAAAAAAATGTAGTAGAATTGTGAACCTGGAATAAGATTTCGAGGTTTTGACTTTAGTTCCGAGTCGAGATTTTAACATTTGAATAATTTTAGTCGTCTATCAAAATTTGATTAAGAATTCAAAATTTTGAGTTTAGAAAAGAACATTTCACTTGGCTTTTTGGAACCTCATGAGGAAGGGTTAAAAGCGGAATGTAAATTCTATAACGGAACTGAGTTTTACCGATTGATCCTATTCAGTCAACTGCAGTTACTTTTTTTGGATTTTTTAATAAAATGAGTGTAAAGTGTACAAGTCAACGCAAACTTCAATAATGATCGAAAAAATAACAATAATTTTGCATTTATTCATACTCATATTTATGCCTATAAAGGCAAGTCAGTTGCTTCCCGGGTCGATGTCCGTTAGTTCGAGCCCAAGAGTAAACATCGATCACAGTTGTACCGAATAAGATTTTCAATGACTGTCCGCCAACTGCATCGTTGATATAAGTCGCGAATGACATAAAGATGTTAAAACGACTATCGAAACAAAAATGAAGTGAGCATTCCAAATAGCCCGCTTTTTAATTAATTTTATGCCCAATAAAGCTCAAAAAAACTTGAAATTAAAAGGATTTTAAATGTTTTTCTTTAGTTTCTTCACTTTTAAAATTTCCGGTAAATTTTCTTTCTAAATAAGACAATTTCGGTTTATCGATGCAATCCTTGTGTCCACATAATCAAATCATCGAAATTACATAATGTCAAAATTCATATCTCATTGATAAGTTTTTGGGGTATGGTCACCTTATGCAAAGTGAAAAAGTTTCAAAATACACCGTTGAAGTTTATCCGGAACTAATAGCAACACAATCATCGTTCGAAAAAAAAAGCATAAGAATAACTTTGGCCGTTCCATTCCCATTGTTTGCCGTCTGAATGACTATTTTTGGTACATACAAATCAATATAAATGTAACCTTACACCGGAAGCGTCGAATCATGCCTACAACGGACAATGATATTCCAACATTCAAACCATTTCATCCGGATCCGACTGCGGACGGGATGACCGTGAAAAAAAAACACCGAATCTCTACTTTCTTCCCCGCAGGCAGGCTCGGTGCTCCGTCATATTGTGGGGCGCAAAAAACAAACTTCCAAGCCCGGAGTCCACAAGAACTTCTGAATCATTACTCTCTCCACCTCAAAACAAATTATTCAACCGGGAATGGAGGCGAAAAAAAAAGTCGGCCTATAAAGCCTTGTTCGAGGCATAGATTTTGAGTCAGATCCTCCAGGAGTAAGTTGTTAGTCTGGGGAAGGGAAAAAAAGATACACATTCAGAAAGTAGCAAACCAAAGACATGATACAGCGAGTTTTCTCGAAGCGGATGTCCCTAGAACGCGTTTATGATTTCCAACCACCATCGCCATCACGTGGCCAAGGATGAGATGGCACAAGATATGGCTAGCCGGTCGTCGAAATGTTTAAATAGCGCTTATCTCTCACCCCCGCCCTCGCTCGTATGATGATGCACGATGTTCTTGCTATGCTTCGCCCGAGTCAGAAGGTAGTCAAAAGGAAGATGGACACCCGGGATGAGACATTTCCCTATCCTCCGGAGGAGCTGCTTGCATGTCGAGAGAATTCTTCACTACTCACTGGTGTGAGATGATTCCGGCGGAAAAAGGTGGCTGGAAAACGATGCATCCAGTTCCGGCTGAACAATCTGATAAGGCAAGAGAACCATCACCGGGAAAATATAGTCGATGTTATACCTATATTTCATTTTGAAGGTTTTGAGTAGAGTCAAAGTTATGGTTGTTAAGTTGTGACTATCAAATTATCGGAAAACCGAATAGATTCGATGGATGATTTTCACTAGCCAAACCAGGTTACTCGAACTATTGAAAACATGGCTTCTAGTAAACGACACTCCTTTTCAACGTAACTGTTTTAAAAAATGTCTGTTTTAAGTTAGCATCATCCTTTATTGCACTTTTAATATCTTATTTTGATGGTGCGTTCCAAATCAATTTTTTTTGGCACATCGGCATTTACATAAAAAACATGTCGAAAGTTGTGCCTGGAAAAGAGAGAAGATAAATCTGTCTGAAATTGATACACGGAGAATCAAGGAAAGGTAAAGTTCACCAAGTAACTGGGGTAATTTTTTCCACTTCTCTTTCGAGGGAAATTTTACTTTTTTTTTTTGTTTCGATTAAAGTCGTTTTAACATCTTTATGTCATTCTCGACTTATGTCAACGATCATGGCCGTAGGAACGGCCATGACGGTCTAAAAAAGCAAGCGAGGTTCCTACTCTACACTCAAAATTTTGAATTCATAATCAAATTATGATAATAGAGCAAAGTTTTTCAAAAGTAACAATCTAAACTAAAAAATTCATGTTAAAACTTAAAAAACCATCCCAAGTTCAAAATTCTGCTACAGTTTTCCAAAATTTTCTCCCTTTATTATAGAAGTTCAGGTCTGAATATTAAATTTTAAATTAATTATTTCGGAGGTTCTGGTTCCATATTCCCATAACCAAAGTTGTATTTCTACATCTTTTCGATTTATGATTCTGTATTCAGTTTAGCATTCTTCATTTCCAATTCAAATAATCATAAGAAATTATAAATAAAAAGCAGCTTTGAAATCCTGGTTAAAACTTGGTTTTGCGTTTCGTATCAAATTTGAATCATGTTTTCGAGTTTTGTTTTACATATTCAAATTCGAAGTTCTTAACATTAATTCTTACACAAAATTTAAACATTTAATGCTTCGAAATTGCAATCCAAAATTGGAAACTCAGATTCAGATTCATCATTTCAAATTGTTGCTTGTGATATAGCTCAGTTGGAAAGTCTGTTGTCTTCTGAGCCGATGTCCGTGAGTTCGAGCCCAAGAGCAAACATCGAACTCGAACACAGTTGTACCGGATAAGTTCTTCAATAACGATCCGCCAACTGCAACGTTGATAAAGTCGCGAATGCCATAAAGATGGTAAAACGACTATAATCGAAACAAAAAAAAATCATTTCAAATTCACATTTTAATTCAGATTCACAATACAGATTACAAATAAATAATCGAAATAATGAATTAAGAATAAACCAAAACTACAGAATTCAAACAATAGATTCATAAATAAGGTTGAGGGCCCTTGGCTCATAAAATTCTTAGCTGGAATAAAGATTCGCAAATCGTTTTTTTTTTTTGTTCATTTCAGAAATCGTATAGAAATTTGGAAACAGATTCAAAGTTAGGGCTTGTGATATAGCTCAGTTGGCAAGTCTGTTGTCTCCTGAGCCGATGTCCACGAGTTCGAGCCCAAGAGTAAACATCGAACACAGTTGTACCGGATAAGTTTTTCAATAACGATCCGCCAACTGTAACGTTGATAAAGTCGCGAATGCCATAAAGATGGTAAAACGACTATAATCGAAACAAAAAAAAAAAAGATTCAAAGTTCAATTTTCAAATTCAGATTTAGATTTCAGATTCAAAATTCAGAAAAAGATTGAACTTCTAAATGAGTTTTTCAATCAACATTAAATTGTTGAGGAATTCAAGAGAACATGAACTTAAAAATTTGCTTCTAAATTCAATTTCAAGATTTCAAATTTTTTAATCAAAATTAGATTGTACACACAATTTAGCTGAAAATCACAAATATAAAGTAGGTAGAATTTGATTTAATTTTCAAAGTTTTGTTTTGTACAAAAAAAATCCAAATTTAATTTTGAAAACATCATCCACAGGATTTTAAATATAGAATTGATTGTTTATGAAAAATATTTGCTGTAAATGAAACGTATACCTGATCTTCACCTAAAAATCTGCACAAAATTCTATATTTTCTACGTGTATTGTTTAACATTTTTAGTAAGGCCGAAAAAAATTTCAAATCCTTCTTTTGTCACTCGGAGTTGGAACATCGCGAGGGGGGGGGGGGGGGGGGACAATAAAAAATATTGCGAAAAACAAATAAATTGGAATAAATTGCACGGAAGCTTGTATGCAAAAAATATTGCATACTATATCGTTGCACAAAACTTGTAAATCAAGTAATTTTTTACCGAATAATTCAATCAAATCAAGAAAACAAAAGGTGAAATAACATCCATCTTCTTAAATTTGTTTTTTTTTTGGTATTTTAATCTTTCAGATATTGGAATTTTTAATCGAAATTAACATAAATTACTTCCAACTTTATTTATTTCCCCCTTCGGGTTTTTTGAAATTTCGAAGGGGGGAGGGGGTGACAAAAGAAGAAATTGATATTTGTTCCAGCCTAATGCAGTTTTTTTAAAGTCAAATTTCAAACTAAAATCATGGATCATAAATCAAGTTTCATCAAGCAAATTTGATCCGAGAATTTTTATTTCTTAGTTTTTTGGAATATTTTATTCATTTTCATCAAAGGTTAGAACCTTGGAATTTGCAAAAGAGTTCGGTAAATTGGGCTTGTTTGATTTGAGTATAGAATAAAGAAGAAGAAATTGAAGGCTACCCTGAAAAGAACTTATTTTAAGCTCAAATTGAATACGTTTGATCTACCAGACTCTTAAACAAATTCAAAGATTTTAACCGTCAATGAAAGCCATTCCATATCTTGTTTCTTACGGTTTCATTATAAAAACTTAGCTCACCCTTAAGGTTAAAGACCACTATGAAACGATTTAGTACGAAAACTATTAATGAGTACTTAAAAATGAATAAACATATAGTTACAAACATAATTTGTTGTTGTTGTACAACTGTGATCGATATTTACTCTTGAGCTCGAACTAACGGACATCGGCTCAGGAAGCAACTGACTTGCCGACTGAGCTATATCACAAGCCCCCTTCATTCTACGATTTATGATTATTTGTATTAAAAATCACTTTAAAAAGTTAGATTTTTCACATACAACGAAACGAACGCCCAAAAAACTGACCTATGTAAAATTGGGGATTTGGGGTGCCTTTCACTATTTTTACCCTTTAAAATCACCAAAGAGGGGACCAAGGAAATTTGGGAAATTGTAATTTTAATTTTGATACTCAATGACTTAAAAATGCATGAAACGTCGAGATCTGGTGTCATCTCGTAAAAAAAATATTTTGGCTTAAAATTGACTATCTGCGACCTCCGGTTCGGGTTTGGATAATTCGGTCAGTTTTCCGAAAAACGGTAGTTTATTTCAAAAACCCAGTTTCAGAAATTTCATTTTTGAGATAACACCAGGTCTCGACGTTTCATGCATTTCAAAGTTGTTTGGGATCAAAATAAAAAAATTGATTTTTGTGATATCCATTGGTCCCTCCTTTGGTGATTTTTTAGGGTAAAAAACCGAAACTTTGAGTGCTTTGAGGCATCCCTGAATGAAGTCCGAACGATCTTAAGTTTTGTACAGGTCTGTTTTATTTAGGTCCATTTGACTGCCACCCTAATGTGTACAGTATGGACACCATATTTACATTTTTTTAAATAATTTCCGTAATCTTTTTTATATTTTTGACCTAAAATTGAAACATAAATAATGAATAATTTTCTTATCATCATGAAATAATCAGAAGAGAACTCGTTTCCTTTGTCCAAAACGCATTTCACGCTACCTTCTGATCTGGAAAGTAAATCCAAAGGACGATTGATCGTGATCGGTTCCAAAAACCCTTTTTTCTAGCAACATTTCGACATGGTCTGATAGAATGAAACATATTCGTTGGGCAGAAAGTTCAGTATTGGGGGGTTAACATTTTTGCGTAAAACATCAACACAGAGACAACAGCTTTGATAAAAATTTCGTACAAGTTCAGAACAAAGCGTGTTTCTATTCGAAAATTAACACCGAAAAGGCAGTTTCCAGCCCCAGCCCAACATACGACACTTTTGCGTAAAACGGCAGCAGGCAGTAGTTTCTTCCTATAAGCGCTTGCACATTTTTTTAAAATTTATTCTCATCAGGAATTGAATATCATCAGAAAAATTTCACCATTTGGTAGATCTATCAAAATAACACTTATTTTACCATAAAACAACTCAATTGGATGGAAATGCCTTTGACCGCACCTCATGTTCCAATAAGAAAACATAAACATTAATTTAAAAAACCAAAAACTTTTAATAATAATGACTGATTAGGATACCTGTTTTCAAAATAGTGTAGAATATTAGGCTCGGCGTTGAGTCAATTAGATTATTATCCAAAGTTTTGAAGACTTTTTTTTTCTTGTCGACTAAAAAATTGAAAATTTTAAAGTTCCTATGTATCTTTCACATGATCTCCGCTCATGGACTGATCCACCTTCTGTTAATCACTTCAGACTAAGGTTGCCAGATTTTTTTTCTGTATTTATTTAGACTGAACATTTTATCTTAAATCATGGCAAAATCAGAGCATTTTATTATAAAAACTTCAAACCAAAACAACGTGCAATATCCGGGAAATTTGATCAAAACCATGGAATTGTTCAGTAAAAATCAAGAAGAAAACGCTTGAAATTTTTTTTGATCGAAACACATCAGTAATAATTCAATTTGAGTTTTTTGTAAGAATTTACAAATAAATTGAATGAATCCGGGCAAAATGCAACAAAATCCGGGCAACCGGACCTGACCGGACTTTCCTCATATTTTGTGTCAAATATCCGGGCATAACATGTTTTTCTTGTTTCGCTTGAATGTAATGGCCAATATGGTCATGCATCATTTCGCTTGGGAGCTCGAGTCTTTATGCAAGTAGTGCTTTTTCAACAGAGATTTGCTAAACATGCATTAGATTTTGGCAACCTCTCGTTGCGGTGTACTGCTAAACATTTTGAATATTGCAGTCTATCTAAAAGTCACATTTACATTCAAAAATCCTAAACTTGGATCGGGTTTGCAAGAATCAAAGTTAATCCACAGAATTGTTTTGATCTCTTACTTTAAACTTTTGAAAATTTGATTTATTTTCTTCGATGGGTGATAACTTTAAGTTTGATCAAGCGTTTGGTAGATTCAGTATATTTAGCTTAATATAAGTTTTCTTTCAAATTGAATTTGTTAATTTTTAAACGAAAAGTTAAACGTTGTGAAATTTTTTATCACAAAGTGTCTTGAAACGTGAATTCTGGAAAAGTTTCCATGTATCAATGCACAGTGGTCTAGAACGGAACTTTATCGTGGCAAAATTAATGACGAAGATACTATAAGAGTTAGACAAACGGTGTCTTCAGCAAAAATGCTCACCAAACCATGCGCTTTAATAATCTTAAATCAAATATAAGGGCGTGTCATTTTTGCATGATTTACACATAAAAACATTTTCCAGTTAACAGATAGAGCCAAACTGTCTTCTACAAAGTTGTAGCAAACGGTTTGTGAGGCAACCGAAGACGCCTCATACATATGATTTTTGTAAGCGAGTAATGATTTTTTGAATATAAAAATGTTAGGGTGTGTAGAAAAAAACAGTATTCTGTTTCTAACTTTGGGATTGAATTCATACACTAAAAAAGTCTTCATTTGTATGAAATAAAAATTCGCACATTTTTCTCTCAAAGTGCAAACTTGTATCTGGAGGCGTTCGTTAGTTATAAGGAATTTTTATAGCAAAAACTTGTACTTTTAAAACTGTCAATATTGGTGCAATCCAAAAAATTATTCTATGACGGCATTTTTTAGTTCAAATATCAAATAATTGTTTGTGAAATTATAGGATATAAGTAATATTTTAAACTCGAGAAAAAAGTTTATTAATTTTCAATACAAATTCACACATACCCTGTGTAAGAGAACAACCCCATTTCTACAAACAAAAGTAAAATTTTCATCGTTTTGATATTGCCTGAGTTCATTGCGATGCTTAAAAAAGCGTTTTAAAACGGAAAACTACTTATGTATGTAAAAGGAGATCAAATTAATAATCAAATAGTACAAACAATTTTGTATTCAAAGTTTTTGATCAATCATTGTTTGAACGAAATATCATAGGAAAAAATCAGTTATCGAAACCGCAGATGTTCCCCTTATGAGGCGGTTCTTTCTACGGCCCTGATCACTGTATTTTAAATTGCATTGAAAATGTTACAAAAATTTCATCTGGTTGTTGAATTAACAATATTGTTTGTCTGTACAGTGTACATTTGCATGAAATGTAAATTGTTTGTAATTATCAAGTAAGAGACATATATTTTTTCTAAACCCTTCATACCCATCTGCACTCAAATCGTCGACCAGGCGTTCAATTCATTCCTCTACCGAGTCGTGTGATTTATAATTTATGCGATATTCTACAACAGAGAGCCTCTTCTCGGAGGCGAACAAAACAAGCTCTTTAACCTAACCTCACTCACAATAACAAGCCAACTTACACAGAAATTAACACCATAAACAGCTCACATATCATCCAGAATTCCGCCACAGCATCGGGGCGAAAACCTTATGTCGAACTTCATCCCCCTTTTTTCCGAGAAAGGCCACATTTAAAACGCTCGTGTAAGCATACATTCGTTAGATGAAAACCGAACTCTCCCCAGCATCCCGCATGGCAAATAGTTTTATATTATTTTAAAGCTGTAAACAATTAATAATCCACAGCGAGACCATTTAGCACAACAGACCATTTATTGATCCCATGTGGCTGACAACAAAATGGGGGTGTGTTGCGAGTTGCGAGGGTGGCTTTTGGCTTGGGCTCTGAATTTGCCATCCCACGCTTGACTTCCACCCCCGGGGCCCCTTCTAGGAGGGATTGCGGATTTAAATGTTCTCCAGAGCATTCGACGAGGGGAAAAACGGCAACGGCAACGGCGACAGTATCCCTCCGACCGACAGACTTTTTTACCCCAGAGCAGCTTCCGCCGGTCCTCGGTCGAGGACCGTTTCTTTATGGGCCCACAAACATTCCCGGTGCCGTAAAAAAGAAACAAAATATTTTTAAACAGATTAGCACATTATGTCTCCCCCATCGCAAGACGAAACTCGACGCTCGACCGACTTCTGGCTGAGGTTGAGACCAAACGGTGAAGCTTCTGGGTGGAGGAGGACATTTTTTTTCTTATTCCTGCCTGCTACTTCCTCGACACCTCCGACCGCCGGCAGACAATCTTGAATCTTTATGTCGGAAGATATATGTACCTTCCCGGTACCGACTTAACTATAGTCCTCCCGTCAAGGTTCCCGTTCACTGTTGAAGAAACACACAATCTAGTGCTTCTGGAAGCACTTCAGAATCTATCCTTGGTTCAATCCGGAGCAGAACGGAGAAGACTATCTCCACTTTTGATTTGATTTATATTTTCATGAAAAATACAGACAGCATAGGTAACGCAACGATTGAAAGAATTTAAACATAAATCGTTGGCCTTGTTATCAACTTGTTCGATTATTTTATAAATTTGAAAAACAAACGATACGATCAGCTGTTTCCATTCGTGAAACAAAAATACCGCAGGATCATAGTTGAATAAATTACACCAAATCATGAAAAAAAATTTGAAAAAATAAAATAAAAACCAGAAACATCGAACAATTAAAAAATCTGAAACATTTAAAATACTTACGAAATCAGGAAATCCTGAAATCATACAAATGAGGAACATCAGAGTAGAAAAAAATTTGCACAGTAAATAAACGTTTAAAAAATAGGTGAAAAACAGTAAATATGGAAAATGGGTAGATTGAAATGAAAAAACATTTTAAAAATGTTGTCAATAAAAAAAACAAATTTTATTTGAAAAAAGAAAAAAGAAACTGAAAACAACACAAACTTTTGAATAGAAGAACAATCTACTAAAGAAACGAACTAACCAAAGTTGAAAATCTCTAAAATAAACAGCAAAAGCTAGCTCATCAGACACATTCCACGTGCTTGTACCGCTCACGTATGATTTTTCCGTTCTTGAATCAATAAATCTCAAAATCGTCAATAAGGGGAGATAAAGGCCCAACGAGCACCCGGAGCGAACTGAACATCCTTTTTTTCTAAGGAAATAAATATTTTCTCAAATAAAATTTTATGAGGAATTGTTTTTTAGTTCCTATAGTTTTAAATTTTCAGCAAAAAAAAATTCTTATCATCTTTACAGAAATATTTGAAAAAAAAAAACCAACAAGTTTCTGACGAAAATATTGTAATTTTTTAAGCACCGGAAAATAAGCTCTAATGATCGTTAAATCATCTTAATCTACAAGATACGCACTGCAACAAGATGTACACATTGTTCCTCAATTTTCACCATCAACAAATTTTTGATTTTCACTATAATCAATTTTAAAAAGCATTTTTACTTTAACTTGTTGACCGTAGAATCTAGCAGCGAATTCAACTCGATAAAATCAACTGAATTATAGAGCTACAGCTTGACTAGTTACAACTGACGATTTAGCCTATTGGTAAAGTATCGGAAAGGTAATCAGGAGACTCGAGTTCGATTCCTGATCCAGGCGATTTTTTTCATCAACCCTTTATGATCGATTAATTCGATTGTGTGTAATATGTGGATAGATTTTTTTGCAATTTGCATAATACGTTTTAAAGGCCACAAACAGTGCTTCACAGTGTACAAAAAAAAAATTGTTTATATTTAATAGAATTGTTTTGCAAAGCGATCAGAACAGTCGCAATTGAGTGAATTCTTTAATTTTTTTCAGGAAATTTTTACCACCTTTTACGTTTTCATTGAAATTGGTAGTGAACAGCGCGAATGAGTGAAGCCACGTCACAAAATTTCATTCTTGATAAAAAAAAATAGAAGGGACTGTCTTGATCCTTCAGAAGGTTAGACTTTTACAAATCAAAAAAAGTTTAGGTTTTTTTAATTACACTAGTTTACAGCATTTTTGAACTAAGTAAACTGAAGGTCATTTTTAATGTAAAATCGGGCGCTGAATCCGAAAATGAAATTTAAAAAAATCTCAGTAGTTATGCTCCAAATATGAAATTTTGGAAAAATAGAAAAAGTACATGTACTTAGATTGAAATATCTCAGACTGCAAAACAGTAATTTGAAATCTCTGTTTTGCATATTAAAGGTGAACAAATTTGCTATCGATCATCTGAACATCATTTTTGCGCATCATCAATAGTATTGTTGATATAAGTTGCTTTATGAAAGAAAAAAATATAAAAAACGCATATTTTTAGAGAAAATTTTGTTTGAGTGAAAGTTTTAGACTCGCTAGTAACATTTAAAAAATCTAATTTTCTAATAATCTTAAATGTGAATTCAAAACAAAGATTTCAAGTGGTTATTTTTCAAAATCGGTTGAAAATTGCAGAAGTTACAGTTACTTTACCATAACAGTAATTTTCTGCATTTTTTAATAATGTAACGAACCGCCGTATCATAGTATAGGAAGAAATAAACTCCAAGTCAAAATTATTTTTTAGCTTACTAGAAGATCACATGCCAATTTTCAGAACGATCTGACCATGGGGAGGGGTTGCTTGAGTCTCCAACCTGCATAGGATTTAAAGGTATAATTCTCGGGAGAAGCAAAAAATACTGTTTTTTTAATAATATATTTTTTCTTCACCAGCCGATTGATTTTTTCTGATTGATTTGATTAAAGCCAAAGTTAAGACAAACATTTTCGACCGAAAATTCTCGTATAAATCGCAATGCGTAAAAAGTACTCATTGCGTGTTAGACAAAATTAACGGCCTTGGAAGCGCAATAACTTTTTTGTTTCAAGTCCAATCGTGTTACAGTCTTCGAATGAAATATTGGTCTCAACTTAGGCTTTAATTAAATCAATCAGAAAAAACAATCGGCTGGTGAAGAAAAAAGTTATTATTGAAAATATAGTTTTTTTTTGCTTCTCCTGAGCATTACATTTTAAAATCCTATTCACGTTTGAGACTCAAGAAACATCTCTCCATGGTCAGATCGTTCTGAAAATTGGCATGTGACCTTCTGATAAGCTAAAAAATAATTTTGACTTGGAGCGAGTGAGATTTACCATGTTGATTTCTTCCTATACTATGATTAGTATACTGCGGTTCGGTCAATTAATCAAAAATGCAAAAATTACTGTTATGGTAAAGTAACTGTAACTTCTTCAATTTTCCACCGATTTTGAAAAATAACCACTTGAAATCTTTGTTTTGAGTTCACATTCAAGGCGAACAGAAAATCAGATTTTCTAAATGTTACTATCGAGTCTACAACATTCACTCAAAAAAAAATTTCTCTAAAAGAATCGTTTTTTATATATATTTTTTTCTTTCATAAAGCCACCTATATCAACAATACTGTTGATGATGCGCAAAAATGATGTTCAGATGGTCGGTAGAAAATTTTTTCACCTTTTATCTTCGAAACAGAGATTTCAAATTACTGTTGTGCAGTCCGAAATATTTCAATTTAAGTACATGTACTTTTTTTATTTTTACAAAATTTCATGTTTGGAGCATAACTCAAAAACTGTTCTAATGAGATTTTTATGAATTTCATTTTCGGATTCAGCGCCTGATTTTACATTAAAAATATAGGTCGGTCAATAAAGTTCACAATTTTTTTAAAATTTTGTAAACTAGTGTAATTGATAATTTTAAAAAAATATTGGAAAATAATATTTTTGAACCAAATCATTCAAAAAAATTGTTGATGAACGTTGATGTTGTGGTCTGACTTATGCTCAGAAAAAAAGCAAGGTTCGAAATTCCTTTGAAAATACCTAAATTTTGAATATTTTAGCGAATAGCAAATAAAAACAAAAATAAAACATCTGTTCCTTTTGTCCGAAGTCAAAAATATACACTAGTCTGAAAAACTTGATTATAGATTAATTTTCATATCGAGAAACTTGATTGTTGTTTCAAAACCTCATTTTTTTTATTAAAAGTAAAGTCTTTAGTCTGGCCAAAATAACAAAACTTATTATATATTGGATTCAGTGCCTCAAAATAAGTCCAAATCAGCTGTTAAACACTTTGATACTTAGAAATTTTTTTTTTGTGGATCTGTGAAAGGTGTATTTTTACGTTGATTTCAAGCAAAAAAAACCGCATCTTTGAAAATTTTCAACATTATAGAGGAGACACTCCCCTATTTAACGCACTATTCAGGAAAAAATGGGGAAATCCTGAATCAAGGTATAGGTATAAAGGTATAAATTTCGAATCAAATTTTAAAATTATCCATACAAAGTTTCTAGAATAAGCAGTAAAAATAACTAGCAACACTAGCAAAAATTTACAAAAATACTGTTATAATCCGGCCCAATTGCCCGGATTCGGGAAAAAAACCCGGATTTGGCCCGGATTTATTAACTTTATTAGCAAAATCAAACATAAGACTCAAAATGACTTTTTACAGTTTTTCAAATTTACGTTCAAAAACGATTTTTTTTTTTGCAAATTAGGTGTATCAAAATATTTATGAACGGTTTCTCAAAAGTCAAAGTATGGTCTTAACTACGTTGATGCGTATGAATGCAAACAAAAATGTTTCAAGTGTTTTTTTGTTGAGTAATTGCTGGGTCTTGACCAAACTTACAAAAGTAGTGCCCGGATTTTGAGTTTCTCTATGATCATTTCTATTGAAGACAGAATGCTGTTTTGAGTTGAGAGAAGATATTTACAATTTAATTATTACATTTTTTGTTCCTTGAAATTTTTTTTTAACTTCAGAAATATTTGACTGTAATTTAAAGAAAAAAAAACCTGAAAACTAACTGCTTTAATAAATCTTGAATTTATTAAGCTTCGTGCAGTGTTTACTTGAAAAAAACTTTTTTATGAAATAAGATTTTATTTTGAAGTGTTTTTTTTTTACATTGCCTTTTGACCTCATTTTTTCAGTTTTAAGAATATTTATTTATCTTATCTGTCGGCTTCGCTCTCTGACCAAATCACCACCCACCGTACCTACTCGGAGAGCAAACAAACACGTTTTGCTGGACGCGCTGCTTGTAGTTCTAGAAATTCGGGAATGATTTTACGTTTATAATTTTCATATTTTTGTGAAATCTCACAGCGTGATTTGTTGCACCTCACTAGAATGTAGATTATATTTGCTTTCCAAACAAAGTGAACTTTGAAAAATTCCAGTAATTTCAATTTTCGTTGCATCAAAAATCTAAAGACAGCAAAATGTTAGAATTTTAATAATGTTTTTTATCATATTTTTTCTAAAACTCTACCATCGCTCAAACAGTATTTACTAGCAATCGAATGAAAAGTAGGTTTATTAGACCACTTTTTTGAACTTTTTGTGACCATTTCATTAAAAAAAATTTAAAAAAATATTTCTTGTCTTCATGATATAGGCATTAGCTTCAGCTTTCATATGCATAAGGCAAATATTTTTTTGGACGTGTAACATATGAACTACAGCAGTTTTCGTGAGGCATGTTTTTTCGGTTTTTTTTTTCTTTCATGCTGAATAACGAGAAAACTTGTAACTTTAGCTGTATATAATGTTCTGAACATATTTTACTATTTTACAAGGTTTTTTTTTATGTAAGTTTAGTTTTAATCGGTTTAACACGCCAAAAGTTATAACGATTTGAGCTTGTGGTGTCAAATTGACACTCCTAGTGCTGATTAGGGTAATGAAATCTAATGCGGATGAGGGTTAAGAACCATGACATCCCCACTGCTTATTCATAAACTTCTTCATCTCTATCTATCTCTAGCTTGTTACCTCTTTCATCGAAAAAAATGGATTGGGGGCCGTTCACTAATTACGTAAGCACGATTCTGGAAATTTTCATTCATTTTCATCTAAATTCCGATTTCAAAAAGAGAGATCAGGTTAGCTTAAGGTACCATACAAATTTTTTATGTTTTATACCTGAAAATCATAAAAAGCTTAGAAAAAAAAATCTCTCTATACTACTAGAATTGGGGCAAAAATGTTTAAAGAGGAAAATTGGACTGCCACTGTATCAAAAAATAAAACATTTGAATTCGAAACAGATAATTTGGAAGACATTATCAGATTGAAAGAAAATTTAAGAGCACTACATATAAATATAATGGTTATTTATATGTAGTGCTAAGATAAAAAAGCAGTCAAATCAGGAAAACAGTGAAATTCAGACCAAACATGAAAATCAATTCAGAAAAATCAGAAACAGAAATATAGGTGTTCACACATTAAATCCTGTGTTTGTGTATGAATTAAAACATCAGAGATCATAATGAAAGTTACAACCTAACAAATCTTTATTTTTCAATAATGTCCCATTTAGATAGGCTCGAGTCATAGCTCAGTTTCCA